>NC_137327.1:65695126-65913812 GCF_965287045.1 Carcharhinus amblyrhynchos | reverse complement strand
CCCCACCCCCCCGCTCCCCGCTGTCCCCCTCACCCACCACTCCCCCTCACCAATCTTCAGTCCTCTCTGCAGTCCGCGTCGCCACAGCCCCGCCATCATTCCTCACTGTGACGTCACTTAGTCGCGACTTGATGACGCGAAAGCAGCGCCGAAATTGGTGGAAGTGAGTGTGGAAATCTCTATGGGGGGAGAGAGTGGTTTTGGTTTTGGTTTAATAGCCCCCAGCCTAGTGAGGGTGAAAGGAGGGGGAAGGGGACTGCAGTGCTTACTCATCAGATTCCTTTCACTGATATTGATGTTGTGAGTTAATGTGCGTTATCGCAGGGAATGTTTGTGCCATGTAATAGACAATATTTTCTAATGAGTTGTGTTTTCAGGATTTGTAATGGATCGCTTTAATATAAAGACTGGTGATAATGTTGTTGTTATCTGGGACAATTCTTGCACTGCTGAGTCCCAGACCGAGTTGGTACAAGATGTTCGGGCAGTCACTGGGGAATTAGGATATGTGGCAATGGAAAACATCGAGAGGCTGCGGATATGTAAGTTCAGAATCTACTTCACCTACCTTGAATTCGCCTCATCGTGCAAAGTGTATCTCATTCCTGCTCCTTGTTACAGTCTTATTACCACTTTACTCAGCTCTGGGGAGCCCTGAACGTCCATTTCGTCTGATTTCCTAGCATGCTGCACACCCTCTCATATCTGCCAGTCTTTGGTCAAACAGAACAGTCCGATCACAAAATCCTCAACATCTGAGTGCCTATTTGAATGTGCACAAAGCACAGAAAGAGGAAATTTTCCAGTCCACCACTCACTACTCAGCCAAATGGGCAACATATCGACACAGCCAAATGGGCACCGTTGCCTTAAAATTCCTTGTCTAGCCACAGCTGTGCCGTACTTCCCCTATATAATTAAACATCAGTCACAGCTCAGTCAGTGTTGGTAGATACATTATAGGTTCAAACTTCACTCCAGAAATTTGATCACATTTTGCAGTCTGTTCACATTGGAAGAAAGACTTAATGTTCCCCTTCTTTTTTCTGGCTAGCTAATCTCTCATTATAGCTTATCCCCTTTCCTGTAGTCCCAGCTAATAATGGTAAATGTCCCCATTGCTGAAACTGAAATCTGGTAACTGCACAAACTAAGAATGGGATTTTCCTGAGATCACCTTTTCGGAGCTGCACCAAACCAGGTTGGTAGCTATCTACCCTCCGCACTTGCACTCATCTTGTTCCTTGTTTCCGTCCTTTTGCAATATTCCCTTAGTCCCTTTCCCGTAAACTATTCTTAAATGTTGACATACATCTCTAACTCTGGTAGTTCATTGCACAACACTCATCTGTATGCGGAAGAAAGAATTACACTTGGTCTCATATATTTATGCGTTAATGAATTAGTTGTAATTAATGCTTGATGACTGTGCTAACATTGTCTTTACTCTGACAGCCTTTAGACTGTCCAGGTGAGTTGTTAGTCTGCTCTCATCCTGCTGTCGCATGACCTTCAAGCACTGTGCTCTCTTTGTCTTTGTCTCATTGCAGCTGCTCACAGGGAGTCCAGCTTTGACCTTGCGTTCTCAGGCCTAGCACCAGACTCTGCCACCTTGCACAGTTTGGAGATCTTAGCTGAAATAGCTCGAATCCTGAAGCCTGGAGGAAGACTTTACTTCAGGGAGCCCGTGTGTGTATCAGGTGACAGTTTACTTTGGTCTTCTGCTGGGTGAATTCAGATATGATGTTTCTTTTGGATCGCAAATATACAGAGGCCAAATATTGATTATAAGAACAATATTAGATTGAAGGAATAAGATGCAACATGCTGGGAAATATTATCTGGAGATAATGATAGAGTCAGGACTTTACCTCGATGACCTTGCATCAGAACTGGAGAGGAGGGGAAATGCAGAGGGAAGAACAAAAGAGAAGATATGTGATAGGGCGGAAACCAGGAGGAATTACATTTTGGAGGAAAAAACCTGATAAATTGAAGGTCATGGCGAAGGATAAAATAAAAAATGGGCAGCACGGTAGCACAGTGGTTAGCACTGCTGCTTCACAGCTCCAGGAACCTCGGTTCGATTCCCGGCTTGGGTCACTGTCTGTGTGGAATTTGCACATTCTCCTCATGTCTGTGTGGGTTTCCTCTGGGTGCTTCAGTTTCCTCCCACAGTACAAAGATGTGCGGGTTACGTTGCTTGGCTATGCTAAAAAATTGCCCTTAGTGTCCTGAGATGCATAGGTTAGAGGGATTAATGGGTAAATATGTAGGAATATGGGGGTAGGGCCTGGATGGGATTGTGGTCAGTGCCTCTTTTTGTACTGTACAGATTCTAAAGTCAAAAAAGAGACAAAAGATGTGACTACACAAGCTATAAATAACAAAAGCAGTTATGAGCAACTGCTGTCCAAAATAATGAGTACAATGACTTCAATGGGAGTCTGGAATGCTGTAAACTTTCCTTGTAAATAGGAGCCTAACCATTTGCTCACCTTGCAAGTTTGTTGTAGAAAGAATGTGTTAGAATTATTCTGCAGAATAGTTGTCGATTACGATAGACTGTTTGAATCAAACAGCATTCTCCATCAGTTGTTTTGTAATAGGCAGTGTGTGTACAGGTCATATTCAACCAGCACAGAATCCAAAACATAATGCTGTGTTAGATACGATTGCATAATTGGGCAGCACTTGTTAAACAATCCTTAATGCTAATTGCTACACTAACAACCAATTTAAGATCATCAAGATTTAATGTAACTGAGATAAGACAGTCAAACACGTAATGTGATTCATTTACACGTGTTAGAAGTGACATTCATGCGCAGGATCCATTCGGAATATCATAGAATCCCTACAGTGCAGAAGGAGGCCATTCAGCCTGTTGAGTCTGCACTGACCACAATCCACCCACATCCTAACCCTTCGTATTTAGCCTGCTAATTCACCTGACACTTCGGGGCAATTTACTATGGCCAATCAATGCGCAGGTGTCATTGGGTCATGCAGGATTGGGTGTGGGTCTGGGATGGTAATACAAAGGCATTCAGTGAGAATGTCCTGCTGCCAGGATTCTTGCCCTGAGTTGCAGGAGTATCAGTCATCTTCTTCCACCTCTGTGCTTCAATAGGTACTGTCGTAAGAGGTCAAACCTTCCTTCGTATCCAGCCTGGAGCAATGTCATGCTCTGACCCACTGCTCTCTTGTGTTTGCATTAGGTGATTCCAGCAAGCTGAAGACTGGATCCCAGCTCGTCTCGGTCCTAAAGATGGCTGGATTTATCGAGATCACGGAGGTAGGTGTCCTTATGGCAAGCCTGTCCAATTGGTCCACCTGCTGCCTAAGATAAAGTAAGCAGTGGTAAAGGAGGATATGTTGCAGGAGGGGGCTGAGTGGGGTATGGAGAGATTGCAGCAGCATCAAGGAGGAGGGCAGGGTGGTGGCAGGGAAGGAAGTGGATGGTGAGGATTAATACCACAGACGCTCTGATCACGGCTGGCTGCAGTCATGGCTCCCATCGACACTTTAAAATATGTCCCTTGTCCTAAAGACTCAGATTGTTACTGGTAGATTCAGAGGGAACACCATTCCCTCTGTCTAAGTGGACACACACAGCACTTCTGTACTCATGATTCACCCTCAGTCAGCAGCAGAAGTTCAGGTACATTGTGTAGTTTTTACCTTGGCAGTTGGTGAATCATGTTGGGCATGGCTGCCAGGATGAATATAGATTGAATGTCTGTGTATCTAATGTGTCGGTGTGGATCGCTTTGCTTCACAAATCAGCTTTTTGCTTGGGGTGTTCCTAATCCTGTTCTCTCACACAGCTGCATTAAACAAAGAACAACACACAACACAGCACGGGAAACAGGCCCTTTGGCCCAACGAGCCCGTGCCACCATTTTAACATTGAGTGTCCTCCTCTACCCATGACCTTTGTCTACACCTATTGGGGAAGATTGAGGGAAGACTAAATTAGGGACAATTTGTTACAAAACTGTGCTGACACTGAGCTGACATGTTGCCCGTCAGATGGTCCAGTTTAAGCGTACACTAATGACGTGAAGCACTAGGCAACTCTCGAAGCAACATCCAACAGCAGCCCTCACACGACCCACCGCGGGTATGCCCCTTGTTATCAACAAGGCGGACCTAATCTCCTGTGAAGTAAAAGAAAAGACATCAATAAACATGCAAAACTTAGACAGACATTTACGGAATCCCCAGAAGCGCAGAAATAAAACAAACGAGCCATGAAATATGTTGGAAGGTCCATAGGAATCAGTTTATTCCCAGGGATGTCCCAAAGCTTTATTTAGAAAAGTCTCCTGTATCCCTCCATCTGTCGTCCGCTTATGTGCCTGTCTAAGTAAGCCTTAAACAACCCTAGTGTGCCTGCCTCCACCACTCTACTTGGCAGTGCATTCCAGGCCCCCACCACCCTCTGTGTGAAAAACCTCCCTCTAACATCCGAGTTATACCTTGCCCCCCTCACCCTAAGCCTGTGGCCCCTCATAATTACTGTATCCAACCTAGGAAAAAGCTTACCACTGTTCACTTTATCTATACCCTTCATAATCTTATACACCTCTATTAGATCTCCCCACATTCTCTGCCTTTCTAAGGAGAACAGCCCCAATTTGCCCAATCTTTCCTCATAGCTCAGTCCTTCCATACCAGGCAACATCCTGTTAAACCTCCTCTGCACCCTCTCCAGGGTCTCCACACCCTTCTGGTAGTAAGGCGACCAGAACTGGACGCAGTATTCCAAAATGCAGGCGAACCAACGTTCTATACAACTGCAACATTAGGCGCCAACTTTTATGCTCTATACCCCTTATTATGAAGGCAAGCATACCATAGGCTTTCTTCGTCACCTTCTCCACCTGTACTGCCACCTTCAAGGACTTGTGTACTTGTACCCCCAGGTCCCTCTGCGTTTCTATACTCTTAATAGGCCTACCATTTATCGTGTAACTCCCCCCTACATTATTTCTTCCAAAATGCATCACCTCACATTTATCTGGATTAAATTCCATCTGCCATTTCTCTGCCCAATATACCAGCCTATCTATATCCCGCTCTATTGCCTGACACTGCTCCTCACTGTCAGTAAGTCCAGCCATCTTCGTATCATCTGCAAACTTGCTGATCACACCACTTACTCCCTCTTCCAAGTCATTTATGTATATTACAAGATCCATAAACTCTGCTTCTTCACAGATACAAATTGAGCCTCTAACAGCTGAACAGCTGAGTTCCATAAAACAGGCTGTTGGTTACCAAGGTAACAACTTGATAAAGAAAGAGTTGATGGCCAAGAAACCAAGCTTTGAAATTGGATCCTCTGCTCAGCTGAGACTGTCTTTTGTGAAGAAAGCAGAGACAGCAGACAGTAAGTATTTGTTCAGTGCCTGATGCTTTGTCATGTGGTTGATGGGAACTGGACTAATCCATTTCCTTTATGCTGCTGTATAATTGAGGCAACAAAACCAGCCTTGTCATCAACATCCGCATTCTATCTTTCTTGTCAGCCTGGCTACTCACTCCAAGACTCCAAATCTGCTCCATGTTTCTCAGGCTATCTGCTGCTGTAATCAGCATCATCACTTCAAAGAATATGCCGTACATTTTAAAATATGTGCTGCTCAGTGAAACAATTTGAAATGCAGGCAGCTAATATCAACCACTCTGAGTTCAGGTGCAACTCATGGTTAGATATGGAGTAAAGCTGTCCCCATCAAACACTCCCAGGACAGATACAGAGTCGTCTCTTTTATCAGGTATTTGTGTAGATTCCCTGGATTGTGTACTGTCATACTTAAGGAAGCCTCCTGCATATTCCCCGCTGTACTATTACCAACAAGCTAGGGGATGAACCCTGATATGATGAAGAGTTAGAAGTGCTCTAATGCCAGGAACAACACTCTTCATACCTAAAAGTGAGGTACTAACTTGGTGAAACTACAACACAGGAATACTTGCGTAAGTAATAGACAAAGCTAAGCAATTCCACAACCATTGGATCAGATATAAGCTCTGCAGTCCTGTCACATCTAGTCATAAATGGTAGTGTACAACACACTGGAGGAAGTGGTTCTGCAAATAGCTCCATTTTTAATGGAGGAGGAGCCCAGCACATCTGTGCAAAAGATAAGGCTAAAGCATTCATAACAATCTTCAACCAGAATTGCCAAATGGATGATCCATCTTAATATCACAGCTGCCAGTCTTCATCTAATTCGATTCACTCCATGTGATAAGAACATAAGAAATAGGAGCAGGAGTAGGCCATCTAGCCCCTCGAGCCTGCCCCGCCATTCAGTAAGCTCATGGCTGATCTGAAGTGGATCAGTTTCACTTACCCGCCTGCACCCCATAACCCTTAATTCTCTTATCGATCAGAAATCTATCTACCCGTGACTTAAACATATTCAACAAGGTAGCCTCCACCACTTCAACGGGCAGAGAATTCCGGAGATTCACTACCCTCTGAGAGAAGAAGTTCCTCCTCAACTCTGTTCTAAAAACTGTCCCCCCCCTGCCTCATTTTGAGGCTGTGCCTTCTAGTTCTGGTTTCCTTTCTAAGTGGAAAGAATCTCTCTACCTCTACCCTATCTAGCCCCTTCATTATCTTACATGTCGCTATAAGATTCCCTCCTCAGCCTTCTAAACTCCAATGAGTACAGGCCCAATCTACTCAATCTCTCCTCATAAGCTAACCCCCTCATCTCCGCTATCAACCTGGTGAACCTTCTCTGTACTCCCTCCAAGGCCAATATATCCTTTCGCAAATAAGGGGACCGAAACTGCACACAGTACTCCAGTTGCGGCCTCACCAGTGCCCTGTACAGTTGCAGCAAGACCTCCCTGCTTTTATATTCTATCCCCTTCGCGATAAAGGCCAACATTCCATTTGCCTTCTTGATCACCTGCTGCACCTGCAGACTGAGTTTTTGCGATTTGTGCACAAGGACCCCCAGGTCCCTCTGCACAGCAGCATGCTGCAACTTTTCACCATTTTAATAATATTCCATCCTATTAATATTTCTTCCAAAGTGGATAACCTCACATTTGCCAACGTTATACTCCATCTGCCAGGTCCTCGCCCACTCACTCAGCCTATCCAAATCTCTCTGCAGACTTTGCGCATCCTCCACACAATTTGCTTTTCCACTCATCTTCGTGTCATCTGCAAACTTTGTTACCCTACACTCACCGCCTCCCCCCCCCTCCCCGATCGTCTTTGTATATGGTAAACAATTGAGGCCCCAGCACTGATCCCTGCGGCACGCCAGTAGTCACCAATTGCGAAACAGAAAAGCACCCATTTATTCTAACTCTCTGCTTCCTGTTAGATAGCCAATCCTCAATCCACGCTAATACTTTACCCCCAATTCCGTGTACCCTAATCTTCTGCAGCAATCTTTTGTGAGGCATCTTTTCGAACACCTGGAAATCTAAAAACACCATATCCACTGGTTCCCCTCTGTCTACCGCACTAGTCACTTCTTCATAAAAATCCAGTAAATTCATTAAACACGACTTCCCCTTCACGAATCCGTGCTGTGCCTGATTGAACCGTTTTTTTCTAGGTGTCCTGCTATTTCTTCTTTAATGATGGATCCTAGCATTTTCCCAACTGTGGACGTTAAGCTAAACAATCTGTAGTTAGCTGCCTTTTGTCTACTACCTTTTTTAAACTGCGGCGTAACAGTAGCAGTTTTCCAATCTGCCGGCACTTCCCCAAAGTCCAGCGAATTTTGATAAATAACTACTAACGCATCTGCTATTACTTCTGCCATTTCTTTCAGTACCCTGGGATGCATTCCATCTGGTCCCAGGGACTTGTCTACCTTCAGTCCCGTTAGTCTACCAAGCACTACCTCTTTAGTAACAGTAATTGTGTTAAGGAGCTCATCTCCTACCGACCCTCCAATATTCGGTAAGCTATTTGTGTCCTCCATCGTGAAGACCAATACAAAAAACTTACTTAAAGTCTCAGCCATTTCCTCGTTTCCCACCATTAAATCCCCCCTCTCGTCCTCCAAGGGTCCAACATTCACTCTAGCCACTCTCTTCCTCTTTATATATTTGTAAAAACTTTTATTATCATTTTTTATATTTAGAGCTAGTTTAGTTTCATACTCTATCATTCCTTTCTTTATCGCTTTCTTAGTCACTCTTTGTTGTTTTTTAAATCTTTTCCAATCTTCTAATTCCCCACTATTTTTAGCCGCTCTGTACGCATCGGTTTTTAATTTAATACCTTTATTAATTTATTTCTTCGTTATAAGAACATAAGAACATAAGAAATAGGAGCAGGAGTAGGCCATCTAGCCCTTTGAGCCTGCCCCGCCATTCAATAAGATCATGGCTGATCTGTCGTGGCTCAGTTCCACCTTCCCGCCCTCTCCCCATAACCCTTAATCCCCTCTCTTATCAAAAACCCATCAACCCGCGTCTTAAAAATATTTAGCGAGGCAGCCTCCACCACTTCAACGGGCAGAGAATTCCAGAGATTCACCACCCTTTGAGTGAAGAAGTTCCTCCTCAACTCCGTTCTAAACCGCCCTCCCTTTATCTTGATGCTGTGCCCCCTAGTCCTACTGTCTGGTTTGAGCGGGAAGAGTCTCTCCACCTCTATCCTATCCATCCCATTCATCATCTTATACGTCTCAATGAGATCTCCCCTCATTCTTCTAAACTCCAACGAGTACAAGCCTAGTTTATTCAGCCTCTCCTCATAGCTCAACCCCCTCAACTCCGGTATCAGCCTAGTAAACCTCCTCTGCACTCCCTCCAAGGCCAAAATATCTTTGCGCAGGTGCGGCGCCCAAAACTGCACACAGTACTCCAGCAGCGGCCTCACCAATGCCCTATACAGCTGCAGCAAGACCTCCCTACTTTTATATTCAATCCCCCTCGCTATGAAGGCCAGCATCCCATTCGCCTTCCTGACCACCTGCTGCACCTGCAAGCTGGGTTTTTGCGACTCATGCACAAGGACTCTGGCTGGTTATCCCTTTTCTTACAGTCCTTCTTTATCACAGGATTATATTTTTGCTGAGTACTGAAAAAAATCTCCTTAAAAGTCCTCCACTGTTCCTCAGCTGTCCTACCAACCAATCTGCGCCTCCAATCTACATTAGCCAATTCAGCCCTCACCCTATTGTACTCACCCCCTGTTCAAGCAGAGGACACTGATTTGGGACCCTACTTTCTCACCCTCCATCTGTATCAGAAATTCAACCATACTATGATCACTCATCCCAAGAGGATCCCTCACAAGAAGATCCCTAATTCTACCTGCCTCGTTACACAGTACCAGATCTAAGATAACTCGCTCCCTCGTAGGTTCCGTTACATACTGTTCAAGGGAACTATCCCGACAGCATTCCAAGAACTCTTCCTCAAGCCCACCGCATCTGACTTGAGTCAACCAATCAATATGCAGGTTAAAATCCCCCATGGTTATTGCTGTTCCGTTTTTGCATGCATCAATTATTTGCTTGTTTATAGCCCACCCCACCTCAAAGTTGTTATTTGGGGGCCTATAGACCACACCCACCAGTGTCTTCCTCCCCTTACTATTCCTTATCTCCACCCACAACGATTCCACATTTTGCTCCTTGGAGCCTATATCGTCTCTCACTACTGCCCTGACGTTATCCTTTGTTAATAGAGCTTATCTAAAAGCGGCTGAAGGCACTGGATCCTGCAAAGACTTTGGGTCCTGATGATATTCTGGCAATAATACTAAAGATTCATGCTCCAGAACTTGCCACATCTCCTCAACTGAACTGTCCCATTACATCTACAGCACTGGCATCTACTGGCAATGCAGAAAATTGTCTGGTTATGTCCTGTAAACAAAAAAAAGGACAATTCCAATCCGGGCAATTATTGCCCATCTGTCTGCCCTTGATTGATCATCAGTTAAATGATGGAAAGAACCATCAACGGTGTTATGAAGTGGCAGTGGCACCCTCACAGCAATGATCTCGCTAATACTCTGGGTTTTGCCACGTTCACTCTGCTCCTTACCTCATTACAGCTTTAGACAAAAGAGCTGAACTCCATAGGTAATGTGAGAGTGACTGCCTTTGGCACCAAGGGGAGGCAGTGGTGTAGTGATGTCACTGGACAAATAATCCTGAGACCCAGGGTAATGCTCTCGGGGCCTGGGTTCCCATCCCACCACAGCAGATGGTAAAATTTAATTTCAATAAACATTGGAAATTAAAAGATTAATGATGATCATGAAACCATTGTTGATTGTCGTAAGAACCTGCCTGGCTCACGGATACTATTTAGGGGAGAAAATATCTGGCCTACATGTGACTTCAGATCCACATCAATGTATTTTACTCTTACTCTTAAATGTTCCTTCAAGGGTATTTAGGGTAGGCAATAAATGCTGGTCTAGCCTGAAATGTCCACATCCCATGATTTTTTAAAAATTGACCAAGTGTGATATCAAGGAGCCCGAACAAAACTGGAATCACTGGGAATTGGGAAGTCTCGCCACTGGTTGGCGTCATATCTAGCACAGAGGAAGATGTTGTGGCTGATGGAGGTCAATCATCTTAATCCCAAGATTGCAGGAGTTCCTCAAAGTTCCAAGGCCCAGGTATCTCCAAATGCTTCATCAATCCATTGGAAGGTCAGAATTGGGCTTGTTCGGTGTTTGTACAATGTTTTTTGAGGGGATAGCAAGCAGGGTTGGATAAAATGGAACCAATAGATCGTGTATATTTTGTTTTCTGAATGATCTTTGATAAGGTACCATGTGAAAAGTTACTGCACAAGATAACTTCTGGTATTAAGTAATAAATTAGCATGGATGGAGGACTGGCTAACTAACAGGAAACAAAGAATCGGATGAATGAGTCATTTCAGGATGAGAAGCTGGAACTAACGGAGTGCCACAGGTCTCAGTGCTGGGACCTGAACTATTTACAACCTATATTAATGACTTGGATGAGGTGTGTTATATCCAAATTTACTGATGATGTAAAGGGAGGTAATAAAACAAGTTGCGAGGAGGATACAGAGAGTCTGCAAAGGGAGTCTAGGGCGGCACAGTGGTTAGCACTGCTGCTTCACAGCACCAGGGACCCGGGTTCAATTCCTAGCTTGGGTCAGTCTGTGTGGAGTATGCACATTCTCCCCATGTCTGCTTGGGTTTCCTCCAGGTGCTCTGGTTTCCTCCCATAGTCCAAAGATGTGCAGGTTAGGTTGATTGGCCATACTAAATTGACCCTTAGTGTCAGGGGAGCTAGCTAGGGTAAATAGATGTGGTTATGGGGATAGCGCCTGGGTAGGATTGTGGTCGGTGCAGATTTGACGGGCCGAATGGCCTCATCTGCATTGTAGGATTCAATGAAATTTCTATGGATATTGATTGGGTCAGTGAATTGGTAAAACATTTGTCAGGTGGAATATGATATGGGAAAATGTGAGATTGCCCACTTTGGCAGGAAGAATAGAATCACAGAATGTTATTTAAATGCAGAGAGATTGCAGAATGCTGCAATACAGAGGAATCTGGGTGTTCTTGTCCATGAATCACGAGACGTTATGCAGGTACAGCAAGTAATTAAGATGAAAAATGGAATAGTGGTATTTATTGCAATGGGAATGGAGTATAAAAGTATTGCTACACCTGTACAGGCCACTGGTGAAACTAGCCCCAGAGTATAGCTTTGGTCTCTTTATTTAATGAGGGATATAGTTGAATTGGAAGCACTTTAGAGGAAATTCACTGGGCTGATTCTTTGGATGAAAGGGCTTGTCTTGTATGGAAAGGTTGAGCAAATTGGACTGATAGTTTAGGAGAATGGGAAGGGATCTTATTGAATTTTAGAAGATTTTGAGGGGGATTTGACAGGGTAGGTACTAGAACATAGAACATTACGGCGCAGTATAGGCCCTTTGGCTCTCGATGTTGCGCCGACCAGTGGAACCAATCTAATGACTCTCTAACCTAAACTATTCCAATGTTAGCCATGTGCCTATCCACTGACCATTTTAACACCCTTAAAGTTGGTGAGTCCACAACTGCTGCAAGCGGGGCATTCCACGCCTTTACCACCCTCTGAGTAAAGAACCTATCTCTGACATCCATCCTATAATTACCACCCCTCAATTTAAAGCTATGTCCCCTCATGTTAGCCATCACCATCCAAGGAAAAAGGCTCTCACTGTCCACCCTATCTAACCCTCTGATCATCCTGTATGCCTCAATTAGGTCACCTCTTAACCTTCTTCCCTCTAACGAAAATAACCTCAAGTCCCTCAGCCTTTCTTCATAAGACTTTCCCACCATACCAGGCAACATCCTGGTAAACCTCCTCTGCACCCTTTCCAATGCCTCCACATCTTTCTTATAATGCGGCGACCAGAACTGTACACAATACTCCAAGTGTGGCCGCACCAGAGTTTTGTACAGTTGCAACATGACCTCACGGCTCCGAAATTCAATCCCTCTACCAATAAAAGCTAACACACCGTACGCCTTCTTAACAACCTGGTCAACCTGGGGGCCAACTTTCAGGGATCTATGCACATGTACACCGAGGTCTCTCTGCTCGTCGACACTACCAAGAGTTTTTCCATTAGCCCTATATTCTGTACTCCTGTTACTCTTACCAAAGTGAATCACCTCACATTTTTCCGCATTAAACTGCATTTGCCACCTCTCAGCACAGCTCTGAATTACCTATGTCCCATACCAAACATACTGAAAGCATGTTTCCCTTCACGGAGCATTGTAGAACTAGGGGTGAAAGTTTTACAATTAGGAGTCTCCTATTTAAGACGGTGATGAGGAGGAATATTTTAAGAGCTGTTTATCTTTGGAATTCTCTTCCCCAGAAAGCATCTGAACAAGTTTTTTGTTTTTTTTCACTAGTGTCATTCCCACACTCTTTAGCTGTGTCCCATCAACTTTGTTGTTTAATCTCCCATCTTCTGCCATGTCCGTTTTTCCCCCCTTCCTTATTTCACCTTTATAAGAACTATCATATCTAACTTTTCCCAGTTCTGATGAAAGATCACAATCTGAAAGGTTAACTTTGTTTCTCTCTCCACTATTACTGCCAGACGTGCTATGTATTTCCAGTGGTTTCTGTTTTTGAGAGTGCTGAATTCACTTAATGAAGTGTGGTTACGTAGGAGGTGGTATTGTGTCTGTCTGTCTAACTGAGTTGGCCAGGTGCTGAGAATGTGAGAGGTGTGAGATCAGACTGACTTATGGAACTTGATCTTTTAGAGAAACCTCAGCTGGACCCCAGTACGAGGAAGGCCTGGACGCTATCAGCCATGGACATGAATGATGATGATGTGGTGAGCTTTCCTTTTCAAACCTTACATGTTTCCCTGTTTTTCCAGTCTCCTCGGGCTCCCCCTGGGTGAGGGAGAGGGGAGGTTTAATTGCCAAGCATCTGCAACTGCCCTGGAGATCCAGGTACAAGATGCCCATAGATGGTGGAGCCCCTCTAATCTTTGTGCCCACTCTGTGCTGCTTCCTCCCTAGCACATCCAGCTTTCCTGTGTGGGGAATTGCAGTGTGATGTGCCAAGTAAAAGAAGAGCTTGACCTCTGTGTCAAAGACCTCAAAAGCAGTCAGGAGGAGCCAGCAGATATTGCAGACACAGCTAACTCCAGTGTGGAGGCCTTGAACTCACAGCTTTTGCGCTCTGAAAGGAACTATGAGTTGAGCCAAGCTGCCACTGTATGAAGCTGTGAGAGTAAATCCCTGTATGTACCTGGATTGGGGGGGGGTGCGGGCTGGTAGCGGCATTCCCGGTATCTACCCAGGTCGGGGTGGGAGGGTGGAACTTTCTGGTATTTACCCAAATTGGAGTGGGATTCCCGGTATTTACCCAGATTTGGGAGGATTGCCAATATTTACCTGGATCCGGGGATTGGTGATATTTACCTGGACTGGGGAGGTGATCCTGGTATTGACCCAGATCTGGGGGTGGGGGGGGTTTGGATGGACAATCCCAGTTTTTAACAGATTGGGGTGGGGGTGGGGGGGCAGATCCTGGCATTTGCTGTATCAATGGGGGAGCTGGTGGAGATCGTGGTGGATAGTTCTTAGATGCTGAGTCACTTGTCACCAGAATTGAGTTCGCCGCAGTGAATGCCACATAATGGTCAAGCAATCAGGGACTAATTCCACCGTGGCAGTTTTGAGGCTGTGATTCACAGAAGCTGTAAAACTCATCTGGTTCATTAATTTGCTGTCTTTACCATGTATACACCATGTATACACGATGTTCACATCTGCGAGGGGCATTGTGAACTGCTTTCGACAATGGCCAAGCATGCTGCTCTGCATCAAAATGCTTTGAAGCAGTGAGCAATGGCCAAGAAATGCTGACCACACCTGCGCTGCCCACACCTTGAGAGTAAGAAAAATAATGCCATTGCCTTTTATCCCTCAGTCACAAAACGTCAAGTACACTGGAGGTACTTGAGAAAATTAATGACTTGGGTGCCAGCAGGCCACCAAACCTTATCACAGTTTATGTTAGAACTATAGAAACCTACAATGCAGGAAGAGTCCATTTGGCTCATTGAGTCTGCATTGATTCTCTGAAAGAGCGTTTTACCCATGCCCACCCTTCTGCCCGTTCCCTGTAACCTTGCCCATTTAGCGTGGCCATTCCAACTAAGCTGCACATCTTTGGACTGTGGATGGAAACCAGAACACCTGTAGACATGTGGAGAATGTGCAAACTTCGCACAGTCACCCAAGGCCCAAATTGAACCCGGGTCCCTGGCTCTGAGGCAGCGGTGCTAACCATTGTGCGGACTCAACTTTGGATATACATGATCAAACAAATCAATAAGTCATAAATGGTGTTCTTCATTCTGATTCACTGTAAAAAGTAGGGGTGTTACATTGTGGATAATCATCCAAAACTATCGTAACAGCTAGCTGCAAATATTTAAATCAACACCACAGTCTCCATGATTCCAAAAGTCAAGTCTTCACTGTGCCAGCCCATCCATGTCTGTCTCTGCCTTTCCCTAGGATCTCATTGATTCTGATGAGCTGCTTGATGAGGATGATTTGAAGAAACCCGATCCGGCCTCATTGCGGGCAATGGACTGCGGAGATGGCAAGAAAAAGAAACGTGCCTGTAAAAACTGGTCAGTGTGAAACACTCCCATCACGTGCTGGGAAATAGTAATCAAAATACAATCACATCCCATATTAAGTTTGAAAATGACATATTTCATCACAAACAAGAATTTTACTATCAATTGTATTGGTATGAGGGCAAATATTGATGGGTAAATAAACTAAAACATATGATAGTAAATAAACGGTTGAAACCATTTAAAGGAAGAATTCGAAATATTCAACAAAAACACATTCATCGAAAAACAAAAACTAAGCAAGAATGATTCACCTCTGGCTTACTTGTGTGTTCAAGGATAGTATTTTTAGAATTCTTTCATGGGAATGGGTGTCACTGACTAGGCCAGCACTGGTATAACTTCTACCCTGCTGTTGTAATTGCAGTAGTTATGTGGCTGGTCCAGTTCAGTTTCTGTTCAATGGGAATAATCCCACCTGGAGTTTCCCATTTAAGTCACTCACCATCCTGATTGGAAATATATTGTCATTCCTTCACTGTCACTGGGTCAAAATCCCTCCCTAACAGTATTGCAGGTGTACCTACAGCGGTTCAAGAAAGCATCTCAAGGATAACAAGAGGTGGGCAACAATAGCTACCTGAACACAACAACATATACCCTTCCCTTGTTCACCTCTTGCTACGCCACTTCTTCATGCCGCGCTTCTCCCTCTCTCGGTTGTTATTTATTCAGCTGAGTGCAGCAGAATTTAATTGCTATTTAAGGTGGTCATTACTTGTATTGCTAAAAGGAGCTGAAAAGTAATTACTAGTCTCTGTTCCAGTACCTGTGGGCTGGCTGAAGAACTGGGCGGAAAAGGATCCAAAGATGTCAAGACGCTGCAGGTGAAATCATCTTGTGGAAGTGTAAGTATCACCAACCTTTCAGGTACAATGCAGCTGGCAGCCTTCTGAACACGATAGCCAATAATTCTCCAATACTTTACACAAAATAATATTAGTGTGTGCATAAAATCTCAGTACCTATCTCTCTGTCACACTGTCATTACACTGGGATCTCTGTCTTTCTCTCGTTACACTTGAGCTCTCTCTCTCTGTCTTACTCTTGGGATCTCTTGTTAAACTGGGATGTCTCGATTTCTCTCTCTGTCATTAGACGGGGGTCTGCTCCCTCTCTCCCCCGCCGCTAGACGGGGGTCTGCCCCCCACTCCCACCTGCCCCTACCCCCCGCCGCTACATGGGAGTCTCCTCCCCCTCCCCCACTGCTAGGCGGGGCTCTCCCCTTCCCCACCCCATTGTTACACTGGAGTATCTCTATCTCTTGTCAAACTGGAAATTATTGCACCTTGACTGTTTTGTTGTTTGGGTTGAATACACTGATGTCATTACTCCTTCTGCCTATTGCAGTGTTATCTTGGTGATGCGTTCCGTTGTGCCAGCTGTCCTTACATGGGGATGCCCGCCTTCAAACCGGGTGAAAAAATCATACTGTCTGACCAGACTCTCACTGATGCCTGACCTGTTTGGTGTCTGTGAGGCAAGTATTGTTATTCCAGGGAATTCTCCTCTTAACCCAGACTCTGGGATCTTTGTTCTTGTGATTCTAGCGCACTAATGACCTTAATTTGAATTGGGTGCATTCAGATTGATGCTGTAATCACGTTCCTGCGGAGATTAGATTTATTTGTATTCAATGTGTATATTAACTGAAAAAAGAGAATAAATATTGATCTACTGTATTCCCATTGCTGTGTGTATATTGAATTGTTTTAGTGCTAGTTCATTTCCTTGTGTCGTACTATGCTATTAAATTGGTGCCAGCCTTCTTCCATCTTCTGTTCCCTGGAGCTGTCTCTGGTTCTTGCTGAGTGTGTTAGTCAACTCCATCTGATTCTCCCCCATTCACACATCAAAGTTAGTTTCCATAATTCCTTTCTATGGGGTAGTGGACCATGAGGTTCTTTGACAACTGTCTTCATCCCAGTGCTTTCTCATCTCTAGTGCTGCGCAAATAATCTCTGTCCACCAACACTGCCCTCCTCTCCCCTTCTTCCCATGCAGAGCCTGCTGAGGTGATTTGTTACCCCGTCCATGTCTCCACTGGCCTTTTTGAATTCTCCATCCCACATCAGAGACAGCCCTACTCACAACAGCACTTAGCAATTGGTGCTGAATGATATCCAATTATTTTTTATTCTCTCAGTATGGGGGTTATTGCCCATTACTACTTGCCCTTCAGGACGTGGTGAACTGCTGCAATCCATAAGGTGTAGGTACACCCACAGTGTTGTTAGGGAGTGATTTCCAGATTTTGACCCAGTTACACAAAGGAGTGAACAAAGAACAGCACAGGAACAGGCCCTTTGGCTCTCCAAGCCTGCGCGCAATATGATGCCTCCCTCAACTAAAACCGTATGCAGGTTCAATATCCTTCCATTCCTATCCTATTCACGTATTCGTCTAGATGCCCCTTAAATGTTGCTATAGTACCTGGTCCCACCACCTCTCCAGGCAGCGCATTCCAGACATTCACCAAAGGTATATTTCCATGTCAGGATGGTGAGCAACTTGTCGAGAAATCTCCAGTTTTGGTGTTTGCCTGTCTCTGCTGCCCTTGCCCTGCTAGATGGTGGTGGTTGTGGGTTTGAAAGGTGCTGCCTAAGGAACTTTGGTGAGTTGTTGCAGTGCATCTTTTAGATGGTATACACAGCCACCACTGTTCACCAGTGGTGGACGGAGTGAATGTTAAGTTGCTGGCTGGGGGTGTGAATCAAGGGGGCGCTTTAATGCTGGATCATGTTGAGCTTGTTTTGGAGCTTCACTCATCACGCAAGTGGGGAGTATTCCATGACACTCCTGACTTGGGAAGGCATCGTGGAGCCAGGAATTGAGTTACCTGACCTGGTGCACTTGTACGTGGCTTGATGGGATGTGAGCCCTAGGTAATAATGAGTACAAAAGATGGCAGAATTGTCTTTTTATTATCTGACACAGCTAAACATTCCAGATTAGAAAGAAACCTTGACAATTCAACTATGGAGCAAAAATATCACAAAATCGTGTGGACCGGTACAGAGATACTTTGTATGAAAGGAAGCAAGCTTCAGGAAAGTATTTTGCCTTGGAGAAACACAACAATGGAAATATGAAAGCTAAAATAATTGTGCAGTTTAGCAAAAAAATGAGAGAACAGCAAAAGATTGATGAAGCAGCAGGGTGAATGTACTGAGTTTTGTTATTGATACAAGAATGAGTGTGGCCTTCTGGGTCCAGATTCATCACTCTGTAGGGCTTCTCTATGACCTCCACTTCTAGCTCTGTTCAAAGCGTTTCTTCAGGATGCCAAGTGCTTTTTGCATCCATAGCTCCATTGGGTCAAGACAAATCTCCAAACCCTCTGTAGTCTTGAACCTGTACAGAATATTGAGTTCAGCAAGCGGCAAGGTGAAAAGTCATGTAGTCATAGAGTCACACAGCACAGAAAAGTCCCTTTGGCCCATCAAGTCTGCACTGACAGTATCTACTACTAAAGTCACACTAACCCCATTTCCAGCACTTGTCCCATATTCTTAAACGTTATAATATTTCAAGTGCTCATCCAAATACTTTTTATTAAAGATTGTAAGGTTTCAACCTCCACTACCTGCCCAGGTAGTTTCCCTACTGCTTTGGGTCCCACCCTCCTGCCAAACTAGTTTAAACCCTCCTGAGTGGCACTAGCAAATCTCCCCACCAGGATATTAATCCCCTTCCAGTTTGGGTGTAACCTGTCCCTGTTGAACACATCACCTGTTCCCCAGAAGAGATTCCAATGATCCAAAATTCTAAATACCTGTCCCCTGTGCCAGCTCTCAAGCTATGCATTTATCTGCCTAATCTTCCTATTCCTATTTTCACTAGCACGTGGCACCGTTAGTAGTCCAGAAATTACTACCTTTGAGGTCCTGCAGTTTGGCCTTCTGCCTAACGCTATATTCACACTTCAGGACCTCATCCTTTTTCCTACGTCTAGTTTGGGGGCGTTTAAGAGATCTCTGGATAGGTTTATGGACGAAAAGGGATTGGTATAGGCTAGTGGGTCATTGTTTTTGTAACTGGTCGGCGCAACATCGTGGGCCGAAGGGCCTGTTCTGCGCTGTAATGTTCTATGTTCTATGTTCTATGTTCTACTTATGTCATTGGTACCAATGTGAACAACAACCTCTGGCTGCTCACCCTTTAAGAATGTCCTGCAACTGCTCAGAGACATTCTTCACCCTGACACCAGGGAGGCAACACACCATCCTGGAGTCTCGATCACGGCCACAGAAACACCTGTCTGTCTCTCTAGCTAGTCAGTCCCCTATTACTACAGCTCACTTGCTCTTTGCCTGACCCTGCTCTACAGCAGAACTAGGTCTGGTGCCACAGGCTCTCAAAGCAGGGACCACAATCCTGGATTCAAGATCATTTTATAAAATCATAGAATCCCTACAGTGCAAAAGGAGGCCATTTGACACATAAAATCTGTACTGACTCTCTGACAGAGCATCTAACCCAGGCTCCATTTTCTTAACACCATGCGTTTGCCCCACTAATCTTGGGACTCTAAGGGGCAATTTACCATGGCCAATCCACCTAACTTGCACATTTTTGGACTGTGGGAGGAAACCAGAGCACCTGGAGGAAACCTATGCAGATGTAGGAAGAAAGTGCATACACCACACAGACAGTCCCCCAAGCTGGATTCAAACCCAGGTCCCTAGTGCTATGCCATCATGATGCCCCTACAGTCCTGCAATGCACTCCAGAGTGTTTGCTGGGGCCAGTGCAGAAGCATTATCTAACCCCGTGTTGTACCTGACCTGGGAGTTTGATGGGGACAGTGTAGTGAGAGCTTTATTTTGTATCTAACCTGTGCTGTAACTGTCTTGGGAGTGTTTGATGGTGGCAGTGCAGAGGGATTTCTACTCTATCTATCATGCTGTGTGGATATATGTGTGCCTGTGTCTCTCTAATATAAAAGTAGATTTTTTAATTGCTCCATGTCATATAATTATAAGAGCTAGGAGGCAGAGTAGCTATTTGGCCCTTGAGATTGTTCCATCATTCAATGAGATTATGGCTGATTTGACATTGACTCTTTTCTTTTGGTATCTCCATTACCTACAATCCCTTGTAGATCAAAAATCCGGTTTGACCATGAATAAATTCAGTGATGCAGCCTGCACTGCTCTCTGAGATAGAGAATTCCAAAGATTAACAATTTTCTGAGAGAAGAAATTCCTCCTCATCCTGCATGCCACTATTTCATGCAAACCCCCTTGTCATAGAATCATAGAAGTTTACAGCCCTTCAGCCCAACTTGTGCATGCCGCCTTTTTTTTAAAACTCCTAAGCTAATCCCAATTGCCCGCATTTGGCACATACCCCTCTATACCCATTGTACCTATGTAACTATCTAAACAGTTTTTTAAAAGATAAAATTGTACCTGCCTCTACTATTACCTCTGGCAGCTTGTTCCAGACACACTCCATCCTCTGTGTGAAAAAATTGCCCCTCTGGACACTTTTGTATCTCTCCCCTCTCACCTTAAACCTATGCCCTCTAATTTTGGACTCTCCTACCTTTGGGAAAAGATATTGACTATCTACCTTGTCTATGCTCCTCATTATTTTGTAGACCTCTATAAGATCACCCCTCAGCTTCCTACATTCCAGAGAAAAAAGTCCCAATCTCCTTATAACTCAATCCATCAAGTCCCGGTAGCATCCTAGTAAATCTTTTCTGCACTCTTTCTAGTTTAATAATATCCTTTCTATAATAGGGTGACCAGATTTGCACACAATATTCCAAGTATGGCCTTACCAAGTCTTGTACAACTTCGACAAGACGTCCTAACTCCTGTATTCAATGTTCTGACTGATGAAACCAAGCATGTCGAATGCCTTCTTCACCATTCTGTGCACCTGTGACTCCACTTTCAAGGAGCTATGAACATGTACCCCTAGATCTCTTTGTTCTGTAATTTCCCCAATGTCCTACCATTAACAGCGAAGTCCTGCCCTGATTCAATCACCTCGCATTTGCCTAAATTAAACTCCATCTGCCATTTGTCAGCCCACTGGCCCAATTGATCAACATCCTGTTGCAATGGAGATAACTTTCTTTACTGCCCACTATGCCACCAATCTTGGTGTCATCTGCAAACTTACTAACCATGTCCCCTATATTCTCATCCAAACCATTAATAAGTGACAAATAACAGTGAGCCCAACACTGATCCCTGAGCCACACTGCTGGTCGCAGGCCTCCAGTTTGAGAAACAACTCTCTACAACCACCCTCTGGCTTCTGTCAAGATGCCAATGCCAGCATCTCCTTATTCTGTCAAGAAGACAATTTTGTATCCATTTAGCTACCTCACCCTGGATCCCATGAGATTTAACTTTATGCAGCAACCTACCATGTGGTACCTTGTCAAAGGCCTTGCTAAAATCATTGTAGACAACATCAACTGCACTGCCCTCATCTACCTTCTTAGTTACCCCTTCAAAAAATTCAATTAAATTTGTGGGACATTATTTTCCACTCAAAGTCATGCTGACTGTCCCTAATCAGTCCTTGCATTTCTAAATTTCTGTAGATCCTGTCTCTCAAAATACCTTCCAACAATTTACCCACCACAGATGTGAGGCTCACTGGTCTGTAGTTCCCAGGTTTTTCCCTGCAATCCTTTTTAAACTTTGTCTCATCTGCAGCGTGCAATGTTGACAGTACTGGAGAGCAAGGCGAGTCCATTATTGATGGAGTTTAGTCCAGGCACATCACCATTCATAGCTTTACTTTCCCAAACTGTGAACCATGCTGAAATCTCTACATTGACCAAGTCTTCGCAATACCTCAACTGAATGGTGAGGGGATCAACACCTGTGATCAGACCCCTATTTTGTGTACTAGTTTGTCCAATATTAGTGTCAGCTCTGAATTTAAATGCATAATTTCCTGACAACTGACTTCTCTCTGAAGGATCCTTCAGGGCACACTGCTTACAGTTGTGAATCTTTATAAAATTGTTGGCAAACAAACAATAATTTTATAGAGATTCACCATAGTAAGAAGTGTGCCCTGAAGGATTCTTCTGAGAGAAGCAGTTGTCAGGGAACTACTGACAACTTACAGAACAGCAGGAGATGCGCAGTCATGTGCTGTTTTGGAGGAATCAGTGAGTCCTTCCTCTGGCATGGAAGAATTACTCCAAATTGCTGTAGATCAAAGAGAATCATTTTAGATAGTTGAAAGCAGTACAAGAACATGAAGAGACATTGTTTTAAACCATCGCCGGAGACTGCGCTCTGTAAGGAACCCAACACTGGCCCTTGACTCCCTGCAGCTTTGTGTTCCATTGGATCAGTATATTCAGCATTTAGCATCAATGAACAGGGTGCTGATAGTTGGTGACCCAAAGTCTGTGAAGCTTTTGGTGACCTCCAGAGTGAGGTTCAGTGTTGATGGAAGATGGAATCTCTAAACTTGGCCCATAACTTTGGTCTTTTTGACTCTGCCAGTCCTAACTGCTTGCAGACCTGGGAAAAGGATTCAAGGATTGCAAAGATGATCCTGGATAGGTGCGAAAGTAACAGGGTAGTTGTTATGGGGGACTTTAACTTTACAAATATCGATTGGAAAAGCTATAGTTCAAACACATTAGAAGGGTCAGTTTTTGTCCAATGTGTGCAGGAAGGTTTCCTGACACAGTATGTAGATAGGCCAATAAGAGGTGAGGCTACGTTGGATTTGGTACTTGGTAATGAACCAGACCAGGTGTTAGACTTGAAGGTAGGCGAGTACTTTGGTGATAGTGACCACAATTCGGTTATGTTTACCTTAGTGATGGAAAGAACATAAGAGCATAAGAAATAGGAGCAGGAGTAGGCCATCTAGCCCTTCGAGCCTGCCCCGCCATTCAATAAGACCATGGCTGATCTGTCGTGGCTCAGTTCCACATTCCCGCCCTCTCCCCATAACCCTTAATCCCCCCTCTTATCAAAAACCCATCAACCCATGTCTTAAAAATAGGGATAGGCATATACCAAAGGGCAGAAGTTATAGCTGGGGGAAAGGTAATTATGAGGCTATTAGGCGAGATTTAGGATACATAGGGTGGAGTAGGAAATTGCAGGGGCTGGGAACATCTGAAATGTGGAGCTTATTCAAGGAACAGCTACTGCGAGTCCTTGATAAATGTGTACCTGTCAGGCAGGGAGGAAGTGGTCGAGTGAGGGAACCATGGTGTACTAAGGAAGTTGAATCTCTGGTGAAGAGGGAGAAGGATGCTTATGTAAAGATGAGACGTGAAGGCTCAGTTAGAGCAGCTGGAGAGTTATAAATTAGCCAGGAAGGAGCTAAAGAGAGAGTTAAGAAGAGCTAGAAGAGGACATGAGAAGACTTTGGTGGATAGGATCAAGGAAAATCCTAAAGCTTTCTACAGGCATATGAAGAATAAAAGATTGGTTAGGGCAAGATTAGGGCCAGTCAGAGACAGCAGTGGGAAGTTGTGCGTGGAGCCTGAAGGGATAGGAGAGGCACTGAATGAGTATTTTTCGTCAGTATTCACGCAGGAAAAAGTCAGTGTAGTCGAGGAGAATACTGCGATACCAGGTAGTAGACTAAACGGGATTGAGGTACATCAGGAGGAGGTGTTGGCAATTCTTGAGAGTGTGTAAATAGATAAGTCCCCTGGGCCAGATGGGATTTACCCTAGGATTCTCTGGGAGGCTAGGGAGGAGATTGCAGAGCCTTTGGCTTTGATCTTCATGTTGTCATTGGCTTCAGGTATAGTGCCGGAAGACTGGAGGATAACAAATGTTGTCCCCTTGTTCAAGAAGGGGAGTAGAGACCATCCTGGGAATTATAGACCAGTGAGCCTTACTTCTGTTGTGGGCAAAGTTTTGGAAAGAATTATAAGGGATAGGATTTATAATCATCTAGAGGGAAAAAAAATTGATTAGGGAAAGTCAACACAGTTTTGTGAAGGGTGGGTCGTGTCTCACAAACCTTATCGAGCTTTTTGAAAAGGTGACCAAAGAGGTAGATAGGGTAAGACAGTTGACGTGGTGTATATGGATTTTAGCAAAGCGTTTGATAAGGTTCCCCATGGTAGGCTATTGCAGAAAATGCAGATGCATGGGATTGAGGGTGATTTAGCAGTTTGGATCAGGAATTGGCTAGCTGATAGAAGTCAGAGGGTGGTGGTTGATGGGAAATATTCAACCTGGAGTTCAGTTACAAGTGGTGTACCTCTTTGGGGCCACTGCTGTTTGTCATTTTTATAAATGACCTAGATGAGGGTGTAGAAGGATGGATTAGTAAATTTGCTGACGACACCAAAGTCGGAGGAGTTGTAGACAGTGAGGATGGATGTTACAGTTTACAGAGGGATATAGATAAGCTGCAGAGCTGGGCCGAGAGGTGGCAGATGGAGTTTAATATGGAAAAGTGTGAGGTGATTCACTTTGGTAAGAGTAACAGGAGTACAGAATATAGGGCTAATGGAAGGACTGTTAGTAGTGTTGACGAGCAGAGAGATCTCGGGGTACATGTGCATAGCTCCCTGAAAGTTGGCACCCAGGTTGATCAGGTTGTTAAGAAGGCGTATCGTGTGTTAGCTTTTATTGGTAGAGGGATTGGATTTTGGAGCCGTGAGGTCATGTTACAACTGTAAGAAACTCTGGTGCGGCCGCACTTGGAGTATTGCGTACAGTTCTGGTCACCGCATTATAAGAAGGATGTGGAGGCATTGGAAAGGGTGCAGAGGAGGTTTACTAGGATGTTGCCTGGTATGGTGGGAAGGTCTTATGAGGAAAGGCTGAGGGACTTGAGGTTATTTTCATTAGAGAGAACGTTACGAGGTGACCTGATTGAGGCACACAAGATGATCAAAGGATTGGATAGGGTGAACAGTGAGAGCCTTTTACCTCGGATGGTGATGGCTAACACGAAGGGACATAGCTTTAAATTGAGGGGTGGTAATTATAGGATGGATGTCAGAGGTAGGTTCTTTACTCAGAGAGTAGTAAGGTCGTGGAATGCCCTGCCTGCAGCAGTTGTGGACTTGCCAACTTTAAGGGCATTCAAGTGGTCAGTGGATAGGCATATGGATAACATTGGATTAGTTTAGGTTAGAGGGTCATTAGATTGGTTCCACTGGTCGGCGCAACATCGAGGGCCGAAGGGCCTGTACTGCGCTGTTATGTTCTATGTTCTGAAACTGATTTATAAGCCTCTGTGAGTGAGCTTCTATTTGACAGAACTGTACATGTTCTCGTGGAATGAAGAAATGCGTTCCAGGCCTTCAGGCAGGCAGCACAGCAGTTTGAGGAGCCTCTCTGTGCTGACAAGACCAAAGCTGACCTATCCCTCAAATGACTGGAAAATCTATAGACAGAGGAAAAAATGACTACAACAATGATTTTAACAACAATTTTGGCTTTAAAATGGCTACTGTAGCTGGGAGCTAAGCATACTGGAATTTTTGGTCAACTTATAATTACAGCCAGATGCCGGTTGTAAAGTTACTCTGAATCGGAGTTCTGATCTGGGAACTGTAGTCTGAAGCTTCCTGTGTTGACTAAATATGGGAAGTATACTTTCGAGAAGTCTGGATGGCATTGAATTTTATTGCCTTTATGTGAGGGGCATGCAATCTGAACTAAACATTATGGTGTCATTTATACGTAATTTCATTGGCTGTTTGAGCCATGTGATCAGTTTCTGGCTACATAATTGGCTGGATAACAGAGAATCTTCTGGAAGCAAATGAAGAATATGTAAATAAAAGACGTGCAGTCCTTTGTTTGCCAACGACAACTTTATAGAGATTCACCATTGTAAGAAGTGTGCCCTGAAGGATTCTTCAGACAGAAGATAGATTCTATACCAGGGATATTTCATGGCCAAGGTTTTTCGAAATTTGGTAGTACTATTTATAGTTAAATAATTTAAGTTAAGTTCTGATAGAGTTAGTGTTAAATTGAGAATTAAAGTTCAGTAAATGAATTAGAGAGTTGCAACTGTTTAAGTTGGTACCTAAAGTGTTAAATAAAGAGAGAGATTGTTAGATTAATTAAGTGTCAAATCCTTGTTATCTCATTAAACTAGAATTCTTGGAGGGTGTTGAGATTAATAGTTGAGTAATAAATCCACCGTGTGTGGAGGATGGAGACAGGAACAGGAAGGAGTTTAGAGGCTTATCACATAGAAACAGGCCCTTCGGCCCAACTTGTCCATGCCGCCCTTTTCTTTAACTCCTAAGCTAATCCCAATTGCCCGCATTTGGCCCATATCCCTCTATACCCATCTTATTCATGTAATGATCCAAATGCTTTTTAAAAAAAAAATTGTACCCGCCTTTACTACTACCTCTGGCAGCTTGTTCCAGACACTCACCATCCTCTGTGTGAAAAAATTGCTCCTCTGAATACTTTTGTATCTCTCCTCTCTCACCTTAAACCTATGCCTCTAGTTTCAGACTGCCCTATCTTCGGGAAAAGTTATTGACTGTCTAGCTGATCTGTGCCTTCCTTTATTTTATAGACCTGTATAAGATCACCCCTCAATGTCCTATGCTCCAGAGAAAAAAGCCCCATCTATCCAGCCTTTCCTTATAACTCAATCCATCAAGTCCTGGTAGCATCCTAATAAATCTTTTCTGCACTCTTTCTAGTTTAGTAATATCCTTTCTATAGGCCAGAACTACACAGTAGTTGTAGTTGAACTACACGGCGGCATGGTGGTGGGTAACACTGCTGCTTCACAGCTTCAGGATCCTGGGTTTGATTCCTGGCTCGGGTCACTGTCCGTGTGGAGTTTGCACATTCTCCTTGTGTCTGCGTGGGTTTCCTCTGGGTACTCTGGTTTCCTCCCACAGTCCAAAGATGTGCGGGTTAGGTTGATTGGCCATGCTAAGAAATTGCCCCTTAGTGTCCAGGGATGCGTAGGTTAGAGGGATTAGTGGGCATAATGTATAGGGATATGAGGGTAGGGCCTCAGTGGGATTGTGTTCAATGCAGACTGGATGGGCTGAAGGGCCTCTTTCTGCACTGTAGGATTCTATGATACTGTGCTCTATGATACACACAGTATTTCAAGTGTGGCCTTGCCAATGTCTTGTACAACTTCAGCAAAATGTCCCAACTCCTGTATTCAATGTTCTGACCGATGAAACCAAGCATGCCAAATGCCTTCTTCACCACTCTGTCCACCTGTGACTCCACTTTCAAGGGGCTATGAGCATGTATCCCTCGATTTCTTTACTCTGTAACTCTCCCCAATGCCCTACCATTAACTGAGTAAGTCCTGCCCTAGTTCAATCTCCCAAAATGCATCACCTCGCATTTGTCTAAATTAAACTTCATCTGTCATTCGTCAGACCACTAGCCCAATTGATCAAGATCCTATTGCAATTGGAGATAACTTTCTTCACTGTCCACTATGCCACCAATCTTGGTGTCAGCTGCAAACCTACTAACCATGCCTCCTATATTCTCATCCAAATCATTAATATAAATGACAAATAATAATGGACCCAGCACTGGTCCCTGAGACACACCGCTGGTCACAGGCCTCCAATTTGAAAACCAACCCTCTACAACCACCCTCTGGTTTCTGTCAAGAAGTCAATTTTGTATCCATTTCGATACCTCACCCTGGGTCCGTGAGATTTAATTTTATGCAACAACCTACCATGTGGTACCTTGCTAAAGTCCATGTAGACAACATCAACTGCACTGCCCTCATCTATCTTCTTGGTTACCTCTTCAAAAAACTCAATGAAATCAGATACTGAACAGAGGAAAAATAGATTTAAATTTGGAAAGAGGCAGAAGAGAATGATGACCAAAAGATTTAAAATATAATATTTTTAAAATTCGAATAATCATTGTGTATATGCAGAAATGAAGCAGAGCAACTTAGAAAATGTTCCTTTCTAGAGAGAATATTAGTCGAGCATTAACAATTATAATGTCGCTCATAAGGTATTTATATCTTATCTTGCTGATTTGCATGTACATCGATCTCTGATGATTCAATACCAGAAGGTTAAATATTTACATTTTTCATTCAATCATATTACTCACGACAATCTATTTCCCAACACATGCACAAGTTCAGGCATGAGTCTTTAGACAATGATCAGGAGCAGGAACTCTGGCTCATTTCCCCTCTCTCGCTGCCTCTAGCCCAGGGACCAGCAACAGGAGCCCTGGCTGATTTCTGCTCTTTCACTCTAGTCCAGGATCACTGCACAGTGATTGGCAGCAGGAACCCTGGCTGATTTCCTTTCTCTAATTCAGTGATCGTTCAACAATGATCAGGAGCAGGAACCCTGGCTGATTTCCCCTCTTTCTAATCCAGGGATCATTGCACAGTGATCAGCAGCAGGAACACTGGCTGATTTCCTTTCTCTCGAACTCAGTGATCATTGGAAAATGACCTGGAGCAGGAACCCTGGATGATTTCCCCTCTGTCTGACCCAAGGATCACTGGGCAGTGATCAGGAGCAGAACCCTAGCCAATTTCCCCTCTTTCTGTAACCTGGGAGTCACTGGACAGCGACCAGGAGCAGAATATTGAATGAGCTCATCTCTCTCTCTCTCTCTAATCCAGGAGTCACAGAACAGCAATCAGGAGCAGAATCCTGGAGGAGTTTATTTCTCTCTCTAACCCAGGGATCACTGGGCAGTGATCAAAGTAGAATCCAGAATGATTTTGCAGAAAATGCTGGAAAATCTCAGCAGGTCTGACAGCATGTGTGGGGAGAGAATAGAACAGGTGTTTCAAGTCTAGAAGACCCTTCGTCAGACCTTCACCTGTGCTCTGATGAAAGGTCACCTGGACTCAATGTTGACTCTATTTTGTCAGAAGGCTGAGATTTTTCAGCATTTTCTGTTTTTGTTTCAGATTCCAGCATCTGCAGTATTTTGCTTTTACCTGAATGATTTTATCTCTCTCTCTCTAACCCAAGGATCACTGGACAGTGATCAGGAGCAGAATGCTATACAAATTCTCTCTAATGAGGGGTTACTGGGCAGTCCATTCCTGTTCCGTGTTGAACCCAATGTAACAGGAAGGACATTTGCCTGTTTATCTGATCTCAAAGTGCAGACCTGATACCAAGAAACTCCCACAAATGATTTAAATTGCAGTCAAACTTATGTAGACTCTCTACGTGTTAACGCTTACCTGCGGGAACACTGACCTTGATCCAGATCATGGTCAGCAGGAGTCCAATGTGGAGATAACACTTCATATCTCAGGGCTGTTCACAGCACAAGTGAGCGTAACAGTGAGTAAGAGAGGGGTGAGCAACTCCCTATTTATCCTGAGACAGAGAAAGGAGGCAGGAGAAGTTTCTAGGCTGTGACTGGAGCGGGAATGTGACTGTGGTTCTGCTGCATAATTACATTGGAAAAGTTTCAAGTCAGGATTCAATTGAGGTGAGATTTAACGCATTCCAACATCAGAGTCCACAAAGCTGATTATTTGGATTCCTGTCCTTGGTCAAGTCCCAGATGAAAAGCAGTGTCACGCGGACCTTCTGAAACTGTCAGCAGGGGCTCGGTGGTGGAATCTTTGCAGGAGTTTGCTTTGTGCTGAGCAATCTGCCCCCAACCTGACTGTTTAGAAATGGTGCCTGGATTCGACACTCCAAGCACATAGATTAATCACCAAGAATAATGCTGAAACTGGACTGTGGAGCTATTATAGAATCATAGGCACAGAAAGAGGCCATTCTGCCCATTGTGTCTGCACCGACCAATAAACGACCCACTCAGCTTCATCCCATTTTCCAGGTTTGGTCCAGCAGATTACAGTGCTTCAGGTGCAAACCCACACACCTTTTCAATAAGTTCAGGGATTCTGTCTCTAATTCCTTTCAGGCAGTGAGTTTCAGAATCCCTCTGGGTGAAAAGGTTTTTCCTCTAATATTTCCACCAATCATTTTCGATCTGTGTCCCCCAGCAACCCCTTGCTGCTGGGTTAAATAGACTCCTCCTATCCACTCAATCCAGGCCCCTCACTTTTTGTACATCTCAGGTAAATCTCACCCCCACCTCCCCCATTCCAAGGAGAAAAACCCCAGCCTATCCAATCTTTCCTCATAGCTACAACTTTCCAGTCCTGGCAACATCCTCGTCAATCTCCTCTGTACTCTCGCGTATTCTACGATATCCTATCTGTAATGAGGTGATTGGAATTGCACACAGTATTCAAATTAATGCCTAACTAATGTTTTATATAATTCCAGCATGACCTCCTTGCTCTTATTTTAAAGTGAGAAAAAATTAGAAAAACACTTCCAATTTGCATAGAGTGTAAAGTGTGTGTGTTTGTGTGTGCGTATATCAGCGTATATTACAGTACCTCACTGAGAAAATGAGCAGCAATTATATAAATAATCATCCTGTATCCAAGAAGTTTTAAGTTTTGAATTACACTGGTGGGACAGCTATAATCTGTAACTTGCAATTCCTGCTCCATTTGGGAATATCAGGTCACTTTCTCAAGAGGAAGCTGTCTAGATGGGTTGAGAACTGGCTTGGTAAGAGGAGACAGAGAGTAGTAGGGGAAGGGTCCTTTTCTAGCTGGAGGTCTGTCACTAGTGGTGTGCCGCAGGGCTCAGTATTGGGACCCCTTCTATTTGTAATATACATAAATGACTTGGAAGAGGGAGTAAGTGATGTGATCAGCAAATTTGCAGATGACACTAAAATGCCTGGATTGGTGGGTAGTGAGGAGCAATGTCTGGCAATACAACGGGATATAGATAGGCTGGTACATTGGGCAGATATATGGCAAATGGAGTTTAATCCTGATAAATGTGAGATGATACATTTTGGCCGAAATAATGTAGGGGGGAGTTATGTGATAAAGGGTAGACCTATAAAGAGTATAGAAATGCAGCGGGACCTGGGGGGTGCAAGTGCGCAAGTCTTTGAAGGTGGCAGTACAAGTGGAGAAGGCTGTGAAGAAAGCTTATGGTATGTTAGCCTTTATAGGAAGGGGTATAGAGTATAAGAGCTGGAGTCTAATGTTGCAGTTGTATAGGACGTTGGTTAGGCCGCATTTGGAGTACTGCGTCCAGTTCTGGTCGCCTTACTACTGGAAGGACGTGGAGACCCTGGAGAGAGTGCAGAGGAGGTTTACCAGGATGTTGCCTGGTATGGAAAGACTGGGTTGTGAGGAAAGATTGGGGCTGCTTTCCCTTGAAAGACGGCGACTGAGGGGAGATCTAATAGAGGTCTATAAGATGATGAAGGGTATAGATAGAGTAAACAGTGGTAAGCTATTTCCTCTGTTAGAAACGCATGGTACGAAGGGCCACGGGCTTAGGGTGAGTGGGGAGAGGTATAACACGGATATTAGAGGGAGGTTTTTCACACAGAGGATAGTGGGGGTATGGAATGCTCTGTCAAGCAAGGTGGTGGAGGCAGGCACGCTGGAGCTGTTTAAGAGTTACTTAGACAGGCACATGAGTGGGTTGGAGATGGAAGGATATAGGAAATTGTTTTAAATAAGGTTCAGTAGCCTTGGGATGTCCCTGGTAATGTATAAGGATGTGGAATGATACTAATGTTTTTCTTTTTTAATTCACAGGTTTTAAGTCGGTCCGCCTTGTTGTCCAACGAGGGGCATACACGCGATGGGTCGTACAAGGGCTGCTCTTGGATGTTTGAGAATAGCCTAGTACTTCATGTCGTTAGTGTGTGCTTAAACTGGACCAGATGCTGGGCAACACGACAGCTCAGTGACTATCACTGTTTGCTGTGCAGACACATGGATTTGGGCCAGTGTCTGAGGGAGTTTGCGCATTTTCCCCCTGCTTGCGTGGGTTTTCTCCGGGTGCTCCGGTTTCCTCCCACACCCCAAAGATGTGCTCTTAGGCTGATTGGAGGTAATAAATTGTTCCTAAATTAGTTTTCTCTCAATGTGGAATGCCATAAGCATAGACAAGGGTCATGGGTGGAGCGGGGACTGGTAATATTAAAATGGTGGTGCGGGTCCGTTGGGCCGAAGGGCCTGTTTCCCCGGCTGTTTTTGTACTTTGTTCTTTGTCTTGCGGGATGTGTCTTCAGTTGCTCAATTACACTGAGGACACCTGAGTCAGTAGGTATCTAGATTCATAACAAGAATGTCAGTCCACATGGCAGACTGCTTCCTCGATCATCATCTGCAGGACAGAGTTCAGAATAACAAAGATAGAGAGAAGCAAACAGTTCAGCAATGCTCCAGGAGTGTGCAAGCCTGCTCAAATTGGTATTCAGCATTGAATACTGGCGAGCAAGACAACATCGCAAAGAAAATCCCACCCAGTGTGGGGACTAGAAAAACAGTACTGCCCATATGATGAGACAGTCACATGACAGAGTCTCGAAGGAGAAAGCTCACAGCTTACACTGAGTAACATTTAGTCTTGTACATCTGTCAATAGTTCTGTTCCTTCAATAAACAAAGAACAAAGAACAGCACAGCACGGGAAACAGGCCCAACGAGCCCGTGCCGCCATCTTAACAATGTGTTTTTCCTCCTCCACCCTTGACCCATGTTTATGCTTATGGTACCCCCATTGGAAACCAGATTAAGGGGAGAATAATGTAGGGACAATTTGTTACACCAATCAGCCTAAGAGCACATCTTTGGGGTGTGGGAAGAAACCGGAGCACCCGGAGGAAACCCACGCAACCACAGGGACAATGGGCAAACTCCCACAGACACTGGCCCAAATCCATGTATCTGCACAGCTAGCAGTGATAGTCACTGAGCTGCTGTGGTGCCAATCTGCTGGTCCAGTTTTAAGCACACACAAACAACGCGAAGTACTAGGCCACTTTCGAAACATCCAAGAGCAGCCCACGCATGACCCACCGTGTGCATGCCCCTCGTTAGACAACAAGGTGGGCCAACGCACCTGCGGAGTAAAAGAGACAAAACATCAACACATGTAACATTAGATTTCTAGGAACGTCCCGAGGCTCTGATCCTTATTTAAAACAGCCTCCTATAACCCTCCATCCCTGTTTCGCTCATGTGTCTATTTAAGTAAACCTTAAACAAGTCCAGCATGCCTGCCTCCACCACCTTACTTGGCATTCCATACCCCCACGATCCTCTGTGTGAAAAACCTCCCTCTAGCATCCAAATTATACCTCTTCCCCCCTCACCCTAAGCTCATGGCCCCTCGTGATATTTGTCTCAGTGGAAAAGCAAATTGTGCGGAGGGTGTGGAAAGTCTGCAGAGGGATCTAGATAGGCTAAGCGAGTGGGCAAGGACCTGGCAGATGGAGTACAATGTTAGCAAGTGTGAGGTTATCCACTTTGGCAGGAATAATAGTAGGAGGGATTACTATTTAAAGGGCGAAAAGCTGCAGCATGCTACGGTGCAGAGGGACCTGGGGGTCCTTGAGTCGCAAAAACTCAGCCTACAGGTGCAGCAGGTGATCAGGAAGGCAAATGGGATGCTGGCCTTCATAGCGAGGTGGATTGAATATAAAAGCAGGGAGGTCTTGCTGCAACTGTACAGGGCACTGGTGAGGCCGCAGCTGGAGTACTGTGTGCAGTTTTGGTCGCCGCACTTGCGCAAGGATATTTTGGCCTTGGAGGGAGTGCAGAGAAGGTTCACTAGGCTGATACCAGAGGTGAGGGGGTTGAACTATGAAGAGAGGCTGAATAGACTGGGCTTGTACTCGTTGGAGTTTAGAAGGATGAGGGGGGATCTTATGAAGGGGATGGATAGAGAGATTCTTCCCCCTCAGAAAGGACAGCAGGACTAGAGGGCACAGCCTCAAGATAAGGGGGCCCGCAGTTTAGAACGGAGTTGAGGAGGAACTTCTTCACTCAAAGGGAGGTGAATCTCTGGAATTCTCTGCCCGTTGAAGTGGTGGAGGCTGCCTCGCTAAATATATTTAAGACACGGGTGGATAGGTTTTTGGTAGGTAAGGGGATTAAGGGCTATGGGGAGAAAGCAGGAAAGTGGAACTGAGCCACTTCAGATCAGCCATGATCTTATTGAATGGCGGGGCAGGCTTGAGGGGCTAGATGGCCTACTCTTGCTCCTATTTCTTATGTTCTTTGGTTCTTATGTCTCCAATCTAGGAAAAAGCCTGCCACTGTTTACTCTATCTATGCCCTTCATTATTTTATACACCTCTATCAGATCCCCCCTTAATCTCCATCTTTCTAAGGAAAAGAGCCCCAGTTTACCCAATCTTTCCTCATAACCCAGTCCTTCCATACCAGGCAGCATCCTGGTAAACCTCCTCTGCACTCTCTCCAGGGTCTCCACGTCCTTCTGGTAGTAAGGTGGCCAGAACTGGACGCAGTACTCCAAATGCGATCTAACCAACATTCTGTACAACTGTAGCATTAGACGCCAGCTCTTAAACTCTATACCCCTTCCTATAAAGGCTAGCATTCCATAAGCTTTCTTTGCAATCTTCTCCACCTGTGTTGCCACCTTCAGAGACTTGTGCACCTGCACTCCCAGGTCCCTCTGCATTTCTATACTCTTAATAGATCTACCCTTTATCATGTAACTCCCCTCTACATTATTCCTTCCAAAATGCATCACCTCGCATTTATCAGGATTAAATTCCATCTGCCATTTATCTGCCCAATATACCAGCCTATCTATATCCTGCTGTGTCACCTGACAGTCCTCCTCACTATCCGCCAATCTTGCCATCTTTGTGTCATCTGCAAACTTGCTGATCACACCACGTATGCCCTCTTCCAAGTCATTTATATATATTACGAAGAGAAGAGGTCCCAGTACTGAGCCCTGCGGCACACCACTGGTGACAGACCTCCAGCTAGAAAAGGACCCTTCCACTATTACTCTCTGTCTCCTGTTGTTTAGCCAGTTTTCAATCTATCTAGATACCTGTCCCTGTATCCCGTGAGCGTTAACCTTTTCTACCAACCTACCGTGAGGGACTTTGTTAAACGCCTTACTGAAATCCATATAGGCGACATCAACGGCTCGTCCTTCGTCAACTGTTTTTGTCAGCTCCTCAAAAAATTCTACCAGATTCGTAAGGCAAGACCTCCCCTTAACAAAGACATGCTGTGTATCCCTAATCAGATCACAACGCTCCAAATGTGTATACATCCTATCCCTAAGAATTTTTTCCAACAAGTTTCCTTCCACTGACGTCAAACTCATCGGCCTATAATTACCACGGTTATCCCTACTGCCCTTTTTAAACAGCGGTACCACATTAGCTATCCTCCAGTCCTCTGGGACCGGACCTCACCTGTGTCCAAAGAAGAGACAAAGATTTGCGTCAGAGGCCCAGCAATTTCATCTCTCACCTCCATAAGCAGCCTAGGATAAATGCCATCGGGCCCCGGAGCTTTATCAGCTTTTATGCTGCCTAAAAACCCTAACACTTCCTCCCTCGTAATGGATATTTCCTTCAACTGGTCTGCAGCTCCCTCCAAGACATTACAAGACACCAAGCCCCTCTCCTTTGTGAATACCGATGCAAAGTATTCATTCAGGATCTCCCCCATTCCCTCAGACTCTATGCACAGTTCCCCTCCTCTGTTCCTAAGAGGACTGATTTCCCCTCTAACCACCCTCTTGTTCCTAATATAAGAGTAAAATGCCTTTGGATTTTCCTTAATTCTGTCCGCCAAAGGCATTTCATGCCCGCTTTTCACCCTTCTAACTCCCCTTTTGGGCTCCCTCCTACTCTCTCTATATTCCTCCAGTGCTCTCTCCGTTCCCAGTTGCTTAGACCTAACATATGCCTCTCTCTTCTTCCTGACCAAGTCCTCAATGTCCCCTGTAATCCACGGCTCTCTAATCCTACCTTTCCCATCTTCCTCTTTACCGGCACATGTCTTTCCTGCAACCTTTTCAGTTTTCCCTTGAAAGCCTCCCACTTGCCGAATAACAGTAATTGTTGAGACGTATCTATGTCTCTGCAACCTCTTTCAATCAGTCAAAACCAATATATGATCATATAGCAGTGAAAGACCCCAAAATCTTCCAAAATCAACTTGAAAAAGATTACAACCTGATAAAAGTTTTCAGTATGACAGTTCAAAATTGCCAGAAGAGCTCGGTAGGATACATGGAGACTGAGAGGCAGAGAAAAAAATCAACTGCTCAGCTTACTAGAAACTACACCAAGGTACACAGAGATCTGTGAAAATTTCCTAATATCAGTAGAGTCAAAGAGGTAGTGACAACCAAGGAAAGATGTGCAAAGTTTGAAAAAGGAGCTTCAAATGCATAGCCCAGTGAGAAGGCAGCAGCAGGAGAATTCTGTATGAATGTGTATAGGTTTTGATACTCTTGGCAGGTTCGCTGCCTACTCCAATATCAGTCTTTACACATTGTGACGGTCGGGCTGCAATTGGACAAATAAATCAGCTGCTAGAAACAATTCCCTGAAGGGAGGAAAGCAGTAAACTGGCCTTAATAATCAGCTAGGTAAGTAGATTCAAAATTTTGCACTGGGCAGGCAACGCAATCTTGGGAGTTAGAACATAGAGCATAGAAAAACTACTGCACAAACAAGCTCTTCGGCCCACAAGTTGCGCCGATCATATCCCTACCTACTAGGCTTACCTATAACTCTCAATCCTATTTAAGTCCCATGTACTTGTCCAGAAGTCTCTTAAAAGGCCCTATTGAATTTGCCTCCACCACCACCTATGGCAGCCGATTCCACTCACCCACCACCCTCTGAGTTCCCACTCACAGCTTTAGAGAACACTATCTATACCGCTTACCATACCCTTTCCATCACTACCATGTTCCTCTTCACACTCACCTCATCCCAATTTGAATGGCGTCATTCACCATGGTCCCTGACTAATCTGCTTATCCACACAGCTAACAAGCACCTCATACTTGTTGGACAAAGCACCAGGCTGGGTTCCTCCCTTACTACATACTGGCTTCCCTGACCATCCTGACTCGCAGACGCGACTTTTGATTGATGTTCTGCCTAATCTAAGGGGAGTGACTATATCCTGGGACAAAGTGTCTGGGTAACTTTCCTCTACTCTGATTGCTTCACAATGTCTGCAGCTCAGAAACTTAGAGTTGAAGTTGCCTAAGACAACTTCTGTAGATATTGTTACATAGAAACATTGAAGATAAGAGCAGGAGGAGGCTATTTAGCCCTTTGAGCCTACTCTGCCATTCATCAAGACCATGGTCGATCATCCAACTCTGTAGCCTTACCCTGCTTTCTCCCCATAACCTTTGATCGCATTAGCCCCAAGTGCTACATCTAGCTGCCTATTAATACATTCAATATTTTGTCATCAACTACTTCCAGTGATAACGAATTCCACAGGCTCATTACCCTTTGGATGAAGAAATGCCTCCTCATCTCTGTCCAAAGTGGTCTACCTCGAATCCTCAGACTATGAGCCTACCAAGTCATATTAGAAGTTTATAAGTCTCTATGAGGTTCCCCCTCATTCATCTGAACTCCAGCAAAAACAATCCTAACTCAGTCAATCTGTCCTCAAACATCAGTCCCACCAACCCAGAATCAGCCTGGTAAACGTTCGCTGCACTTCCTCGAGAGCAAGAACATTCTTCCTCAAAAAAGAAGACCAAACCTGCACACACTATTCTAGACATGTCCTCATGAAGACCCTATATAATTGCAATGACACATCCCTGCTCCTGTCCTCAAAACCTCTCGCAATGAAGGCCAACATACCATTTGCTGTCTTTACCGCCTGCTGCACCTGCATGCTTACCTTCAGTCACTGGTGCACAAAGACACCCAGGTTCTGTTGTACACTCCCCTCTCCCAAATTATAGCCATTCAGGTAGTAATCTGCCTTCTTGTTTTCTAAGTGAATAACCTCACGTTGGGCGGCATGGTAGCACAATGGTTAGCACTGCTACTTCACAGCTCCAAGGTCCTGGGTTCGATTCCCGGCTCGGGTCACTGTCTGTGTGGAGTTTGCACATTCTCCTCGTGACTGCGTGGGTTTCCTCTGGGTACTCCAGTTTCCTCCCACATTCCAAAGATGTGTGGGTTAGATTGATTGGCCATGCTAAGAAATTGACCCCTAGTGTCTAGGGATGTATAGGTTAGAGGGATTAGTGGGCATAATATGTAGGGATATGGGGGTAGGGCTTGGGTGGGATTGTGTTCAGTGCGGACTCGAAGGGCCTCTTTCTGCACTGTAGGGTTTTATGTTTTATCCAAATTATACTGCAACTGCCATTAATTTGCCCACTTGCCCAATCTGTCCAGATCATTCTGAAGGATCTTTGCATCTTTGTCACAGTTCATGTTCCCGCCTGACTTGGTATCATCTGCAAACTTTAAAATGTTACATTTTGTTCCCTCATCCAAATCATTAATATAGAGTCAATAACTCAGGTCTCAGCACTGATCCTTGTAGCATTCCACTAGTTATTGCCTGCCAATTTGAAAAGGATCCATTAATTCCTACTCTTTGCTTCCTCTCTGCCAACCAGTTTTCTATCCATCTTAATACATTTCCCCCAATACCATGTGCTTTAATCTTTCATGATAGTCTATTGTGCAGGACTTTGTCAAACACATTCTGAAAGTCCAAATGTTCCACATTGACTGGCTCCCCCTTGTCAACTCTACTAGTTACATCTTCAAAGAATTCCAGCAGGTTTGTCAGGCATGATTTCCCTTTCATAAATCCATGCTGACTTTGTCTGATCCTGCCACTGCTTTCAAAATGATCTGCTATGAAGTCCTTGATAATGGATTTGAGAATTTTCTCCACGACCAATGTGTGGCTTACTGGTCTATAATTCCCTGTTTTCTCTCTACCTCCCTTTTTGAATATTGGAATGACATTAACTATCTCCAATCTGCAGGGACCGTTATAGAACCCTGGAAAATGACTACCAAGGCATCCAACATTTCTAGAGCCATTTCCTTAAGTACCCTGGGATGTAGATTACATGGTCCTGGGGACTTATTTTTTCCCCATCATTTTTCCCAGCACCATTTCTCTACTAATATTGATCTCCCTCATTCTTCCCTCTGGTGAATTATAGTGCTTTCCACATATTCCCATATGCTGCAGTCACTGCACACCACCAGCCCTGTCACTACTGTCTAAGTTTATTTATTTAATTAGTCAATTAGTTAATAATTTACATTGATAAAGTAATGGAAAGTTACATGTACCTTGTTTGTGGACAAAAGTAAACAATTCAACAATCACTAGAGATTGAAAAAGTTTAAATAAAGGAGGAGCTCTTTCCCCTCTGCACTAAATCCCACTTGAAAATTCCTGACAACACCCTCTTTCTGCGATTTTGGCATCGTTTCCATTCCGTGCTTTGTAGGGCTGAATGGTCTACTCCTACTCCCCTGTTCCTATGATAGCTGAACATGCTGTGGATACTTGCTCATCCTGTGTAAAGCTTCAAGATCATTAATCAGCTCACACTCTGAGTGGAAAACGAAGATGAAAACAGGAAGGCAAGTCAACATTGTTCACATGTTTAATAAAAATGAAGAATGAAGCTGCTTCGAGACAACAAGAGAGACTGTATCAAAAATCTTCTTTATTTCATTGTCACATTTTCAATTTATAGAAAGCAGGAGCTGAGAAATCAGTGAAAAAATGAGGGAAGAGACGGGATCGAATAATAAAAACAATGAGATTAGCAATCGAAACAGGAAATCCCAATGTCTCCCTCACTGACCATCCTGTGTCTTCCCCAACCCACAAAGAACATAGAACATAGAACATAGAACAAAGAGTGTCTTCCCCAAATATTCCCCCAGTGTCTCCCCTCCTTCTCCATTGTTTCCCCCATCCCCAGTCTCCCTTACCCCCTCCCCCAGTGTGTGCCCCTCCACCAGTTTTTCCCTTACCCCAAGTGCCTCCCCACCAACTTTCCCATTGTCTTCCCTATCCCCTCTCCCAGTGTCTCCTCACCCCCTCCTTTCTCTGACCCCTCACTGCTGGCCCAGTGGTGAGAGCTGTGGTTGTAATTCTGTTCATCTTCTCTGGCCGAGGGCAGTCAGGGGTCTGAGGGACAAACCCCACTGAAATGGGGAGACTGATTGTTTATACTCACACAGCCTCACACTGTTGAATGTGAAGTCTATGGAATATTGCCCGACATCATGGCTTTCATTGGTTGGGACCCACATTGATACAGTGACACCATTTTGTTTCTGTCACTTTTGGCGACTGTGGTTTACACGGGAAAATGTAGTTACCATGGTAATTATTAGTGCTAATGATCACATCAACTGTAAGTTTACAAATGATCACAGAATCAACATTTCAATCTCATCCTGAATCTGCCTGTAAGCCAGTAAGATATCGCATCACGACAACAGTCTCTGTATTTAAATGGTCTTAAAGTGCTATGCTTTCAATGTCTTATTCTCTCTTCGCTCCTTTGGTCTCTTTTCCAGAAATCTGACTGCAGCTTGTGTCCATTTCTCATTCGCTTTAGCACAAATTCTCATATTCCGTCTGTTTGTAAAACTGAAAGAATGAAATGAGATGTCAGTATCAGAGAGTTACAGACACCAGCTCCATATCTTTTATTTCAACACACTGCAATCAAAACACCTTGAAAGACTTACATAATGGCGGGAATGGAGCAGCCAATTGTTTTCTTGTAGCTCACTAGCCTTTTATGAATAATAGGAGTGGGTTTAAAATTCTCACAACATTCGACTGCAATGTCAACTGCAATGAGATGGAGAAAGAGACACAGTTTAAGTTGGGATGGAAATTAAGCAGATTTTCACTGTCAGTAACATTATTCTTTAGCTGTTTCCATAGAATTACATCAACAAAATGAAGCAGGCCATTCAGCCCAACTGATCTGTACTGATGTTTATAAACCTCCTTCATCAGTCACCTCTCAGCTTTCACTTTTCTAGAAAAAAGACACTCTCATTTGGGATCATATTTTGGGCGGCACAGTGGCACAGTGGTTAGCAGTACTGTCTCACAGTTCCAGGGACCTGGGTTTGATTCATGTCTTGGGTCACTGTCTGTGGAGTTTGCACGTTCCCCCCAGTCTGCATGGGATTCCTCTGAGTGCTCTGGTTTTCTCTCATATTCCAAAGATGTGTGTGTTCAGTACATTGGCCATGCTAAATTGCCCCTTATTGTCCTGGGATGCATAAGTTAGACAAATTAACAGGGTAAATATGTAGGGTTACAGGGATAGGGCCAAATGAGATTGTTGCCGGTGCAGATTTGATGGGCCGAATGGCCTCTGGCTGCACTGTAGAGGTTCTATGATTCTATATTTCAAATAATCACTTTGAAAACTAATAAATAACATGAGCAATTGGTGGAAGGGCCAGCAGACTATTTATAAAATGTTTGTCACAGTTAAGTTCATTCTGACATTCTCGGAGAATATTGCCAATAAGGAAGTTTCTTTCTCTTACCCGGAGAAGCAGCAACATCCTGTATCAAGCAGATCAGCAGTGTTCCCAAAACAGCAGCAGCCACACAGTGTGCTGTCTTCATCATGTCCTTGCCCAACTTGGAAGCGTTGAGTGTTGAAGAGTGAGTGTGGGTTGTCAGGAGTCAGTTATCACCTCACGGTTTATATTGTGTAAAACTGCAGAGTCTGCAATGGGGAGACCCCCTGGAACTTTGCCCATTCGCCAGCAGTGAAAGTTCTCCAATGTAATTGTTGCTCCATTTCAGCATTCCCTGAAATGGGAAGTGCATGTTGTTCTGTGAATGGAAGTTCTTGGGTTTAGCAGCATTGAATGCCTGGAACTTCCTGCGTCGGTGATTCTTCAGAAACTGTCAGCTTATTTTCCCCAGATAATTTCACCACTTCCCCATCTGGGCAAAGAGATAACCAATGAGGAAAATTGAGCTTTCTGTTTGCACCATTCTACACTAAGCACCCTGTGGGACACAGCTCTGAGGAGGCAGTAAGTTTAAACATCAAAATATATCAGTATAAGTGGAAAAGGCATAAAGACTGTCTTTCCATAACTGGTCTTGCACCATCTCGAGACACGTGAGAATGCTTCACAGTCACTGAAACTCTTCTGACATGTAGTCACTGTTGTAGGAAAGGCAGCAGGAAATTTGTACAAAGCAAGATCCTACAAACAGCGATATAATTATTGCCAGATTGGGGCAGCACGGTGGTACAGTGATTAGCACTGTTGCCTCACAGTGCCAGGGACCTGGGTTCAATTCCTGCTTGGGTCCTGTCTGTGTGGAATTTGCACATTCTCCTGTGTCTGTGTGGGTTTTCCTCGGGTGCTCCGATTTCCTCTCATGGTCCAAAGATGTGCGGGTTAGGTGCATTGGCCATGCTGAATTCTTTCTACGTACCCAAACAGGTGCTGGAATGTGCTAACTGGGGGATTGTCATTGAAACTTCATTCCAATATTAATGTAAGCCTGCTTGTGACTAATAAATGAACTTTAACTTTATTTTAAACTGTTTTAATGATGTTGATTGAGAGTTGCATAATTCCCAGGACACCAGGGAAAGCTGCTCTGCTCTTTTTCCAAATTATATTTTATGCCCATTTGAAAGGGAAGACAGGGCCTCAGCTTAACATCTCCCATGAAATGCGGCACCCCAGGTAGTGCAGCATTCCCTCTGTGCAGCATTGAAGTGTAAACTGAGGTTTTGTGCTCCAGGTTTCTGAGTGGATTTTGAGGCTCTGACCTGTGTGAGTGAGACCCAATGAGCCACAGCTGAGAATGAGATCAGTGTTGGTGTTAATGAAAAGATTGTCGATAGTTCTGAGCTACTCCTTATATCCTGCAACCTCCGAGTGAGAATTAGTTAGTAACCAGACTGTAGGTATATCCTGATATCTGTTTAACCCTTCTGTATCTGCACTGCTTTGAAAAGCTTACAGAGTTGGCATAATTTTGCTAAGCAAGATACCAAACTCTCCAACATGTGACTGATCATGCCTCACCATCGTGCGCCTGTAGATTAGCATATCCATGATGTTAACCCTTTACACTCCACACAAATGTCACATTGTAGATCAGATCTTAGGGAATGGAATGTAATCATTCTTTTTACACAAGGTGAGTTAGTTACCCTCGAGGATCATTAATATTTATCACAAAACTGGAAATTAACAAGCGTTGGGAGAATTGCTTTGTGGATGCAGTCCAGAAACATCATCAACATTTTTCCTGTGCCTCAGTAGATTACATACTATTATATCAGTCACTGGTTTTGAGATGGTTTTAATTTTATTGCACTTTCATTGTCTTTTTCACTCACTCTCCAATTTTCTGTCCCTTCTCAAGATTTTCACCATGGATTTAACATACTTCAGTCACCAGAAACCTACTTGCCAGACCCCCCACTGCACTCCCCCCACTCCATCTCTCTCCAACACAAATAAACTCTCTATGAATAGGCAATTAATGTGAATGGATCTTCAGTGTGAACAGAGTCACATTCACACAGAGAATTCATTCACACTGAGAATCCATTTACACTGAGGATCCATTGACACTGTGGATCCACTCACACCAATAATCCATTCACACTGAGGATCCACTCACACTGAAAATCAGTTCACACTGAGGGATTGATTCTTAGTCAGAATGGTCCTCAGGTATGAATGGATTTTCATTGTTAATGGATCCTCAATGTTTAATGATTCTCAGTGCATATGGATTCGCAATATGAATTGATTCTCAGTGAGAATGGATCCTCAAGGGAAGCGCTGGCCTAGTGGTATCATTGCTAGCCTATTAATCCAGAAACTTAGCTCATGTTCTGAGGAGTCAGGTTCGAGAATCACATGGTAGACGGTGGAATTTAAATTCAATAAAAGTATCTGGAATGGATCCTCAGTGTGAGTGGATCATCAGTGTAAATGGACTCTCAGTGTAATTGGATCCTCTATGATGTGTAGGTTGGGGAGATTGGCTGGGTAATTATGTGGTGTTATGGGGAGGGATTCTATGTCTCCATGAATGCGCAGTATGAATGGATCTTCAGTGTGAATGGATTCTCACCATGAATGGATTCTCGGTGTGAATGGATTCTCGGTGAAAATGGATTCTCGGTGTGAATGGATTCTCGGTGAAAATGGATTCTCGGTGTGAATGGATTCTCGGTGAAAATGGATTCTCGGTGTGAATGGATTCTCGGTGAAAATGGATTCTCGGTGTGAATGGATTCTCAGTGTGAATGGATTCTCACCGTAAATGGATTCTCGGTGTGAATGGATTGTCAGTGTGAATGGATTCTCACCGTGAATGCATTCTCACCGTGAATGGATTCTCGGTGTGAACGGATTCTCGGTGTGAATGGATTCTCGGTGTGAATGGATTCTCGCTGTGAATGGATTTTCACCGTGAATGGATTCTCGGTGTGAATGGATTCTCACCGTGAATGGATTCTCAGTGTGAATGGATTCTCACCGTGAATGGATTCTCGGTGTGAATGGAGTCTCAGTGTGAATGGATTCTCGGTGTGAATAGATTCTCAGTGTGAATGGATTCTCGGTGTGAATGGAGTCTCACCGTGAATGGATTCTCACCGTGAATGGATTCTCGGTGTGAATGGATTCTCGGTGTGAATGGATTCTCACCGTGAATGGATTCTCACCGTGAATGGATTCTCGGTGTGAATGGATTCTCGGTGTGAATGGATTCTCACCGTGAATGGATTCTCACCGTGAATGGATTCTCGGTGTGAATGGATTCTCGGTGTGAATGGATTCTCAGTGTGAATGGATTCTCACCGTGAATGGATTCTCGGTGTGAATGGAGTCTCAGTGTGAATGGAGTCTCAGTGTGAATGGATTCTCGGTGTGAATAGATTCTCAGTGTGAATGGATTCTCACCGTGAATGGATTCTCGGTGTGAATAGATTCTCAGTGTGAATGGATTCTCACCGTGAATGGATTCTCGGTGTGAATGGATTCTCAGTGAGAATGGATTCTCAGTGTGAATGGTTTCTCAGTGTGAATGGATTCGCAGTGTGAATGGATTCTCACTGTGAGTGGATTCTCAGTGGGAATGGATTCTCGGTGTGAATGGATTCTCAGTGTGAATGGATTCTCAGTGTGAACAGTTTGTTAGGGTGAATAGATCTTCAGTATGAGTGGATTCTCAGTCTGAATGGATCCTCAGTTTGAATGATATTTAGTGTAAATGGATCCATAGCGTGAGTGGATAGTTGGTTGGAATGGATATTTAATGTGAATGGATCCTTAGTGTGAGTGGATACTCAATGTGAAAGGATCCTTAGTATGAATGGATCCTCAGCCTGATTGGATTCTTATGTAAGTGGATTCTTGGTGTTAATGGATCCTCGGTGTTAATGGATCCTTGGTGTGAGTGGATTCTCAGTGTGTGTGGATTCTCAGTGTGAGTGGGTTCTCAGTGTGTGTGGATTCTCAGTGTGAGTGGGTTCTCAGTGTGTGTGGATCCGCGGTGTCAACAGATGTCAATGTCAAGGGATCCTCGGTGTGAGTGGATCCCTAATGTGAAGGTACCCTCAGCATGAATGGAAACTCAGTGTGAATGGATTATCAGTGTGAGTCAATCCTTATTGTGAATGGATCCTCAGTATGAATGGACATTCAATATGAGTGGATCCTCATTGTGAATGGATCCTTTGTTTGAATGGATATTTAGTGTGAATGGATATTTAGTGTGAATGGATCCTCAGATTGAATTGATTCTCAGAGTGAATACATCCTTAGTATGTCTGGATCCTCAATGTGAAGTGACCTTCAGTGTGAAGGAACCATAGAACCATTGAACATTACAGCACAGAAACAGGCCTTTTGGCCCTTCTTGTCTGTGCCGAACCATTTTTCTGCCTAGTCCCACTGACCTGCACCTGGACCATATCCCTGCACACCCCTCTCATCCATGTACCTGTCCAAGTTTTTCTTAAATGTTAAAAGTGAGTCTGCATTTACCACTTCATCTGGCAGCTCATTCCACACTCCCACTACTCTCTGTGTGAAAACCCACTCCCCCCCCAATATTCCCTTTAAACATTTCCCCCTTCACCCTTAACCCATGTCCTCTAGTTCTTTTCTCCCCTAACCTCAGTATAGAACAAAATGGACCCTCAGAGTGAATCAATTCTCAGTGTGAATGGATCCTCAGTGTGAATGAATCTTCAGTAACAGTGGATTTTCAGTATGTCTGGATTCTCAGCATGAGTAGATTCTCAGAGTGGATGGATCCTGAATGTGAATTGTTCCTTGGAGTCAATGGATCCTCAGTGTGAATGGATTACTAATGGATCCTCATTATAGATGGGACTTGGTTGATGATGTTGAACTGGATCAGACTGTGGGTGACAGGGTAAGTCTAGACGATAGGAAAATCTCCCAGGAGAAGAAGGATCCGAGTGGGCCTGTCGGTCTTCAGTGCATCTGTTTTAATGCGAGGAGTGTGACGGGGAAGACGGATGAACTTCAGGTCTTAATGTTCACGAGGAATTTAGATGTGGTGGCAGTGACGGAGACGTGGTTAAAGGAAGGGCAGGACTGGCAGCTAAATATTCCTGGGTATAAGTGTTTTAGGCATGACAGGGGAGCGTCAAAAAGAGGAGGGGGAGTGGTGCTCTTAGTCAGGGAGCACATCACAGCGGTGCAGAGGGAGGATAACAGAGAGGGGTGAGGAATTGAGTCTCTGTGGGTGGAGTTGAGGAATAGGAAGGGAGTCAACGCTATGCTTGGGGTATACTACAGACCGCCCGACAGCCCGCGGACAGTGGAAGAGGGTATATGTAGAGACATTTTGGATAAATGTAGGAAGAACAGGGTTGTTGTAGTGGGAGATTTTAATCTCCCTGGGGTGGATTGGAAGGTGCCTAGAGCCGGGGGTTCGGACGAGGAGGAATTTGTAAAATGTGTATTGGAAGGGTCCTTGGAGCAGTATGTAGATAGCCCGACTAGAGAGGGGGCTATACTGGATTTAGTTCCGGACAATGAGTTGGGTCAGGTGGTTGAGGTTGCAGTAGGTGAACATGTGGCTAATAGTGACCACAACTCTGTCTACTTTAGGATACGAATGGAAAAAGATGAGTGTTGTCCTAAGGGGAGGGTGCTAAATTGGGGGAAGGCTAGATACAGCCGGATTAGGCAGGAGCTTAGGGATACAGACTGGGATAGGCTGTTGGAGGGCAAGTCCACGTTAGGTACGTGGGAGTCTTTCAAGGGAAAACTGAAATGGGTGCAGGAAAGGCATGTGCCAGTTAGGAGAAAGGATGGGAAAAGTAGGATTAGAGAGCCGTGGATTACTGGAGATATTGAGGACCTGGTCAGGAAGAAACAAGAAGCACATGTTAGGTCTAAGCAACTGGGAACGGAGAGAACGTTGGAGGAATACAGAGAGAGTAGGAGGGATCTCAAAAGGGGAGTTAGGAGGGCAAAAAGGGGGCATGAAATGGCTTTGGCAGGTAGGATTAAGGAAAATCCAAAGGCGTTTTACTCCTATGTTAGGAACAAAGGGGTGGATAGGGGAAAAATCGGTCCCCTCAGGGACAGAGGAGGGGAATTGTGCTTAGAGTCCGAGGGAATGGGGCAGATCCTGAATGAATATTTTGCGTCGGTATTCACGAAGGAGAGGGGCTTGATGTCTGGTACAGTCTTCGAGGGAGCTTTAGACCAATTGAAGGAACTATCGATTACGAGGGAAGAAGTGTTAGGGCTTTTAGCTGGCATTAAAACTGATAAATCTCTGGGGCCCGATGGCATTTATCCTAGGCTGCTTAGGGAGGCGAGGGATGAGATTGCTGGGCCTCTGATGCAAGACTTTGTCTCTTCTTTGGACACAGGTGAGGTCCCAGAGGATTGGAGGATAGCGAACATAGAACATAGAACACTACAGCACAAACAGGCCCTTCGGCCCACGAGTTGCGCCGATCACCGTTGTACCGCTGTTTAAAAAGGGTAGGAGGGATAACCCTGGTAACTATAGGGCCGGTGAGTTTAACGTCAGTGGTAGGTAAGTTGATGGAGAGGATTCTTAGGGATAGGATGTGTGCGCACTTAGAGCGTTGCGATCTGATTAAAGATATGCAGCATGGCTTTGTCAAGGGGAAGTCTTGCCTTACGAATCTGGTGGAATTTTTTGAGGAGGTGACAAAAACAGTCGACGAAGGACGAGCCGTTGATGTCATCTATATGGATTTCAGTAAGGTGTTTGACAAAGTCCCTCTTGATAGGTTGGTTGAAAAGATTAAGGCTCATGGGATACAAGGCCAGGTACCTAGATGGGTTGAGAACTGGCTTGCTAAGAGGAGACAGAGAGTAGTAGTGGAAGGGTCCTTTTCTAGCTGGAGGTCTGTCACTAGTGGTGTGCCACAGGGCTCAGTATTGGGACCTCTTCTCTTTGTAGTGTGTATAAATGACTTGGAAGAGGGAGTAAGTGGTGTGATCAGCAAATTTGCAGATGACACTAAGATGGCTGGATTGGCGGGGAGTGAGGAGCAGTGTCAGGTAATACAACGGGATATTGGGCAGATATACGGCAAATGGAGTTTAATCCTGATAAATGTGAGGTGATGCATTTTGGCTGGAATAATGTAGGGGGGAGTTATATGATAAAGGGTAAGCCTATAAAGATATAGAAATGCAGCGGGACCTGGGGTGCAAGTGCACAAGTCTTTGAAGGTGGCAGTACAAGTGGAGAAGGTTGTGAAGAAAGCCTATGGTATGTTAGCCTTTATAGGAAGGGGTATAGAATATAAGAGCTGGAGTCTAATGTTGCAGTTGTATAGAACGTTGGTTAGGCTGCATTTAGAGTACTGCGTCCAGTTCTGGTCACCTTACTACCAGAAGGACGTGGAGACTCTGGAAACAGTGCAGAGGAGGTTTACCAGGATGTTGTCTGGTATGGAAGGACTGGGTTATGAGGAAAGATTGAGCAAATTGGGGCTGTTTTCCCTTGAATGACGGCGACTGAGGGGAGATCTAATAGAGGTATATAAGATTATGAAGGGTATAGATACAGTAAACAGAGGTAAGCTATTTCCTATGTTAGAGACACACAGTACGAGGGGCCACGGGCTTAGGGTGAGGGGGGAGAGTTATAACACGGATATTAGAGGGAGGTTTTTCACACAGAGGGTAGTGGGGGTATGGAATGCTCTGCCAAGCAAGGTGGTGGAGGCAGGCACGCTGGAGTTGTTTAAGAGTCACTTAGACAGGCACATGAGTGGGTTGGAGATGGGAGGATATAGGAGATTGTTTTAAATAATGTTCATTAGCATTGGGACATCCCTGGTAATGTATAAGGATGTGGAATAATACTAATGTTTTTCTCTTTTAATTCACAGGTTTTAAGTCGGTCTGCCTTGTTGTCCAACGAGGGGCATACACGCAATGGGTCTACAAGGGCTGCTCTCGAATGTTCGAGAATAGCCTAGTGCTTCATGTCGTTAGTATGTGCTTAAACTGGACCAGATGCTGGGCAACACGACAGCTCAGTGACTATCACTGTTTGCTGTGCAGACACATGGATTTGGGCCGGTGTCTGTGGGAGTTTGCGCATTCTCCCCGTGCTTGCGTGGGTTTTCTCCGGGTGCTCCAGTTTCCCCCCACACCCCAAAGATGTGCTATTAGGCTGATTGGAGGTAATAAATTGTCCCTAAATTAGTTTCCCTCAATGTGGAATGCTATAAACAATAGATAAGGGTGGAGGGGGGACTGGTAATGTTAAAATGGCGGCATGGGCTCGTTGGGCCAAACAGCCTGTTTCCCAGGCTGTTTTTGTTCTATGTTCTTTGTGTCTGCTGTATTCTGTATTTGTGCATGAACTAAGAGTATCTGAATCCATTTCCAGTTGAGTTCTATTCCCTGGAATTTCTCTCTTCTTGAGCTCTCTGAAGTCTCTGTCAGAAACTCTCAATGTCCCTGTTGGGGAAGTGAAAGCTGCAGCTGATGATCTAAGACAAACTTCAAACTGTTCCATGTTCCCCTTTCTGACCAAGTTTAACATTTCTAAGTGACTCTTTCTCTGGAGATTGTGTCAGTGGTTCAGCATATGAGAGGAGGACTGAATATAGAGTCAGAAAATTTCATGTTCTCAGAAATTAGGCGAAATCTCTCTGTGCCTCTGAACTCCTCATGCTCAGAATTAACCCTCAAGTATTTAACATGCCCCATGTTGCACAATGAAGACCAGGTCAGTATGCATAGAGTTGCTGCCTTCAGGTGGAGTGAGAGGGAAGAGAGAGAGAGAGCATGAGAGTGAGAGCTTAAAGAGAGAGAGAGAGAGACAGAGAGTTGTTTAAACTGATCTCAGTGGAGTGAAAGAGAACGAGAGGGAAAGAGCAAGAGAGGGTGAGCAAGACAGAGTAAGGGAAAGAAAGAGAGTGAGACAGATAGATGTTTAAACTGCCCACAGGTAGAGTGAGAGTGAGAGAGAGGGGGACAGAAAGTGGGGTATGTTTAAAGTGCCCACAGTTCACTAGGTTAGAAAACACAACCCAGCTTTCCAGTCTCCATGTTCCCTCATGCCCAAGGATAGCCTTCAGTGATAGCTTTCATAGTTGAATAGCCTGCCAGCTCTTATTCTCTTAGAGTTTGGGTTTATAGACGTTCCCTTGGGAGAGAGAAGTTGTCCCTTGCACCATGGTAACTTGTGGAACTTCATGGGGGTTTTCAAAGCTTCTTCTGTCTTTTCTTAAACCAGTATCACATCCAAAAGTGTGTGGGGTCCACCTCAATACCTCAAGACCCTTTGGCGCTTCACCAGTGCTTCCTCCCACTGAGGGGGAATGGAAGGGACAGGGGAGATTGGAACTCAGAGAGAACAGAGTGTCGCTGTGCTTCAACCTGAACTTCCCAAGATCCTGTCTGCACCTTGACACCGAAAGCTCTCTCCCTCTGAACTCCAGTTCTCCCCTCAAGTGCCCCAAAGCCTTTCTCCATTTATTCAGTAACTCTCTCTCTTCAGCCTCTCTCACCCACCCTAACCAAATCCAGTTCTTCTCTTCTCTTCCCATCCCATTCCCAATCCCTATTCCCAATCCCAATCACCATTCACAATCCCATTTCCAATCTCTGTTGCCAATCCCATTCCCAATACCAATAAATGTTCTTGATCTCATTTCCACTCTCTGTTCCTGATTCCATTCCCATTTCCAGTCTCACTAACCATGTGGCACCGTCTGAATAACCCACAGCAATGTGATTAAGTGGCTGAGCCAAATGGTGAGGACAAAAAAGGGTGGATAATAAATACTGAACTTCTGGAGACAACTACATCCTGTGAATAGTTTAGAAAAATTGCAAAGGGCTGATGGGGAACCGGTATTGGTGTGAGTTCAGCCACAGGCAGTAGTGTATTCAATCAGTTCAAGTTTACTTTTACACAGTATAGATTGCACTGACAGAGTCTCTGGGCAGAGAATGATTGACAGCTGTCAGAACCAGACTCTTAACAACGTGAGGTTCCTATCTGACCCCCAAGATGATTTCTGAGCACACACCAACACCATCAATGAGACAGACTATTCCCCTCTGCATAACATTGGAGAATCCATCCAGTCTCAGCTTCTCTGCAGCTGAAAGCCTTTTCCATGCTTTTCACTCGAGACTCAACTGGTCCAACTTACTTTCCAACGCCCGTAAACTTGAGCTGATCCAAATCCCTGCTGTTTGTGTCTAAGCTCACACCAATCCCATTTCCACATTGGTTCTTTGCTATTTTTCTAAATTATTCACAGGATGTAGTTGTCTCTAGAAGTTCAGTATTTATTATTCATCCTTATTTATCCACACCTGATTGGCTGGTTCAGCCAGTTAATCACATTGCTGTGGACTGGGAGTCACATGTAGGCCAGACCGGATAACGACGGTAGGTTTCTCTCCCTAAAGGATATCAGTGAACCTGAAGGGTTTTACAATCATTTTCATTGTCACCATTTCTGAAACAGGCTTTTTTTCCAGAATTTTTAAATAAACTAATCGAATTTAAATTCCCCCCATCTCCTCTTTCTGGAGAATTCATCAAGGCCTCAGCACCATGAGTCTGGTTCTCAAGGGCATTTCAGGATAAACAACAAATACTGGCCTTGCCAGTAATGCCCACACCCCAACAACATATGATGAAAAATTCATATGACCAAGACTGTAGAGTAAAATTTATCAGTTGAAACTTAAAGCTTTGAAAAATCCTTTCAGATGTTCTTATATATTGAATATATGATGTGACTACATTGTTGGTGCAAGAAGACACTCTCTGTTTCTCAGTTGTAATCTTTTAAAAATTTATTTGTGTTATCTGGATGTCTCTGGCTAGGTTGGGATTTATTACTCATTCATAATTGCCCTTGAGATGAACATAGAACATAGAACATAGCCCTTGAGATGATGTTGGTGAAGTGCTTTCTTGAACTGCTGCAATCTATATGGTGCAGGTAAATCCACTTTGCTGTTAAGGAGAGAGTTCCAGGATTTTGACCAAGCATCAGTGAAGGAATGGCAATTCCCAGTGGAAATGGATCTTTGTGGTAAATGAAGTCCTGTTGTCTACTGTGAGAATCTCAGTTATGCTACGTGTACTGAATGAGTTTATCTATGGTATTATAAGAGGTAATGTGGAGATGGCGGCATTTGACTGGGATAGGCGCAGTAAGTAGTCTCACAACAGCAGGTTAAAGTCCAACAAGTTTATTTAGTAGCACAAGCAGTAAGAGTAGTAGAAGCCATTCAGTGGAAGTTATCTTGAATGGTTGTCGATGAGGAGCCCTGTGAAACTTGCATGTACTCACACCCAGGGTCTCCCCAGCCATTTCCAAGGGTGCAAAAAGGCTGTTGGAGGACTGTTCTAAATCTCCTGGCAAGTTTTGCACCATTTGACCAGGTGTTCTATATTACTGTCTATACCAGGTCACCAAACATGGCTCCTTGCGAACATCTTCATCTCAGAAAGTCCTGAGTGACCATTGTACAATTCTTGAGATATTGGTCACCGGCCTGGACCTGGGGCAACCACCCGGCCTCCCCACAAAACAATGTCACCCTTTATACTCAACTCCTGATATCTTGAGAGACAAAGGGGGCAATTCTCCCATTCCAACCCACTAATATTTTGGCATGTCAGATCAGGAGATGTACCCATGTGTCAATTCATGTGATTTGCGTATATGTTCCCGATGCATGCATGTCTCCCACCACTGGATATCCAGCGCAATCAGTACCACGCAGGAAACTGCGGGAGCATCAGGTTCATTGATGTTCAATGATGTTCAACAGGAACATCATTTTGACCTATTTTTAATGTAATTTAAATGTGATTATTGGGCCAGGACTGAATTCTCCAGGCCCAAAAGCATCCCCCACCCTGCCAGTACAGGTTCATCCAAGGCTCCCAGGGTGGAGGGCATGCTGTCGCTGACCTCTTGCTCAAAACAGGCATAGGATGCATTGAACTCATCAAGGAGGGGTGTGTTGGAGTTGGCGATTTTACATGCCTTCATCTTGTAGCCTGTTATGTCTCGCAGACCTTTCCATAGTTGTCGGGGGTCTGTGTGGCTAGCCTGGGACTCTAGCTTGGTCCAGTATTGTCTTTTGGCATCTTTGATGGATCCCGTTAGATCGTACCTAGTTTTCTTGTATAGGTCAGGGTTGCCTGACTTGAACGCCTCAGACATATATTTCAGCAAGCAGTGGATATCCCTGTTCATCCATGATTTTCAGTTGGGAAACATGTGGGATGTGCAGGTTAGGTAGATTGGCCATGCTAAATTGTCCATTAGTGTCGAAGAGTTAGCAGATTATACGAGAGATAATGGGGGGATTAGGGCTTGGGGGGGATAGTTGGCGGTGCAAGCTTGATGAACCAAATGGCTTCCTTCTGTACTGTAGGGATTCTAAGATTCTGTTTCTCTGTCTCTCCTTCCTCCTTTTAAACTCTTCTTCAACTAGCCCTTTGAATATTTTTTGATCATCAGCCCTAATATCAGCTGGTGTGGTTTAGAGTTAAATTATGTTGGGGAGTGACAGTGGGATCTGGCAAATGAGTTCCCGGTGAATGAGTGAGGAATGAGTTAGGTCTGCAGTGATAGACCCAATAGTTAAAGGTAATGCAGAGGAAATAGAAAACAACTATTAGGGTTAAAGGCTAACAAATCCCCAGGGCCTGATGGACTACATCTAGGATATTAAAGAGACTGGCAGTGGTGTTAGTGTACAGATTGGTTATAATATTCCAAAATTCCCTGGATTCAAGAATAGTCCCAGAGGATTGGAAAAATGCAAATATAACACCCCTATTGAAAAAGGGAAGGAGACAGAAAGTAAAAAAGTATAGTTTAACATCTGTTGCTGGGAAATTGTTACAATCCATTATTAAGCAAATAATAATGGGACATTTGGAAAGTCAAAATGAAATCCATCGAAGTCAGCATCATTTTATGAATGATAAATCATGTTTGACTAATTTGCTAGCGTTCTTCAAAGATATAACAAGCTAAGTGGATAATGGGAATCGTGTTGATGTTGTATAATTGGATTTTCTGAGGCATTTGATAAGGTGACGCACAGAAGGTTAATACACAAGGTAAGATCACATAGGGTTAGAGGTAATTTATTAGCTTGGATAGCAGACTGACTAAATTACAGAAGACAGAGAGTTAGGATAAATTGGGTCTTTTTCTGGTAAGCAAGATGTAACTAGAGGAGCCACAGGGTTCAGTCCCCGTGTCCCAACTACTTACAATAGAATGACAGATGCCCTCCACCCTGGGAGCCTTGGATGAACCTGTACTGGCAGGGTGGGGGATGCTTTTGGGCCTGGAGAATTCAGTCCTGGCCCAATAATCACATTTAAATTACATTAAAAATAGGTCAAAATGATGTTCCTGTTGAACATCATTGAACATCAATGAACCTGATGCTCCCGCAGTTTCCTGCGTGGTACTGATTGCGCTGGATATCCAGTGGTGGGAGACATGCATGCATCGGGAACATATACGCAAATCACATGAATTGACACATGGGTACATCTCCTTGATCAAAAAATCGATTGGATAGTAAGTTTCAATGAGGAAATAAGAAACTTACAAATTGATATAGGTAGGTTAATTGAATGAGCCGAAATGTGGCAGATGGAGTTAGAACATAGAACAGTGCAGCACAGCAACAGACCTTTGGCCCATGATGTTGTGCCAAACATGACACCAAACTAAACTAACCCCTTCTGCCTGTCCTTGGTCTATTCTTTGCATATTCATGTGCTTATCTAAAAGCCTCTTAAACGCCCCAATCATATCTGTTTCTACTACTACCCCGACAGCGCATTCTAGACATCGATCACTCTCTGTGTAAAAAACTGGCCCAACACATCAACTTTCCGTCTAGTATAAGACATTTCAACTCTGGGAAAAAAATTCTGATTGTTAACCCTATCTATGTTAAGTTTATCAAGGATAAGTGTAAGGATATCCATTTTGGTTGGAAAAATAGAAAGGCAACTTATTATTTGAATGGAGAGAAACTTGTAGTGTTTCAGCACAGAGGAATCTTCATGCATGAGTCACAGAAAACTGGTAAGCAGATACAGCAGGTAATAAGGAAAGAAAATGGAAGTTTTGCATTTATAGCTAAAGGAATGGAGTATAAAAGTAAGGAAGTGTGAGGAAGCATTGGCAGCAGTTCAGAGAAGGTTCTAGATTGATTTTAGAGATGAGGGGTTTGTCTTATGAAGAGTGACTGAACAGTTTAGACTTTCCACTGGAATTCTAGTGCCTTGCCCACCACAGAATCAGAGCAGGCAAAATGTGGACAATGGAAATGTCTGTTGACCTCAGTCTTGGGTTGAGCGAAGTCATAAAATCCCTCCCATATCCCTTTGACAGTCAAGAAAAATGAGAGGAGATCAAATTAAAGTACATAAGATGATAAAATGTGTAGAGAAAGTTGATGTTGAGAGAATGTTTGGGCTAGACCATCTCTGGCCACAAGAGGCAGTAGGTGGAGCTTAACATACCAGACAGTCTGCAACTCAGATCGGAGTCACAAACTACACACGTGCAGAAAAATGAAAAATAATGTAGCTCTCCTGGCAGAATCCTCCTGGGCCAGATACCACATCCGTCTCCCCCACATGGACATCAGAGACCCACCCCCCTCACCCCAGACCAACCTACACATGGGTTCCTTATCATTTTCCCCCACTCCATCAGCACACCTGCACGTGCTGACTTGGCTTCCCCTCCATGGTAACAAGGCAAACTGCTTTAAACTCACTGGAATGCTCTAATGGGCCTGCAGCTGATCTGCCCTAACAAAGGACAGCACCAAAAAAAACCCAAGGATGGACAGACAGGCAGGCAGTGCAGGAAGGAATGGCCTCCAGAAAGCCATATTTTCTGAATCTGACCTGGCCAGGTTGCTGGAGGCGGTGGAGGCAAGTGGGACACCCTCTTCATTCCAGCAGGACTTTGCTCTAGGGGAAGGGATGGAAACACAGCCTGGGACAACATAGCCTTGGTGCCAGGGCACTGACCAGGAAAACTGGGAAGAGTGCTGGAAAAAAAAAGAATGACCTAATCTGGGTAACAAGGGTGAGTATTTAATCACATCTAGCATCTTTCCCCTAAATGATCTCCAGATCCCCCAACACCAGCACCCTGCCCCCCCCAGGCACCTCGCTCCTGCAGGCACCCCCCCCCCCCGCCCCCAAGAGTATCGCAGCTCTTGCAGGATTCATGCCATCAGATTTTTCATGGCTCCTTCTTTCCCCACAGGAGAAGAATGCCAATAACCTCAAGGAGAGGGTAAAGACAGAAGGTGGTGCGCCCAAGATCTGAGTCCTCCCCCACTTTGAGTAGCAAGTACTGGAGTTTGCAGGAGGTTTGAGGAGAAGTACTGGAGGAGGAGATGCAGGCGATAAGTTAGGCTGGAGCATAGGAGTGATGGAGAAGTGTCAAGTAAGTTGCATGCAGCCCAAATTCCTCTCTCTCCGTTGCACTTAACTTTGTTTTGAGTTGCAGGAAGGGACTCTGATGCACTTAGGCTTTCTGGCATCACGGTCTCCCACCGCTATTGCCATCCATCCTGCCCTGACAGCTCTTCAGACAAGCCAATGAAGAGAACCGCCGTGGCTGGCACCAGATTGGTGTCAGTTTCCACCTCACAATTCACCGTCTGCGATCAGTCCTCCCTCAGCTGCTGGAAGGCAGCAACAGAGCCAGGGAATGCAGGAAGGACTGACAGCAATACTGGACAGACTGAAAGATTTTTGGGAGGAGTCCCAAAGCTTTCAGGTGGACCAGCTATTGCCTGTCTGCTTGGTTCCCAGGCCAACATAGCAAGGGTGGTGTCCGCAGTGGAAAGCCTAGGGCAGGAGATCCTCACCATGAGTGGCACGTTCCAAATGATGCCTGAATCACAGCAGGCCACAATGGAGTCCCAGAGGGACACGGCCCATTGCAGCAGGCCGCAGCTGAGGGCCTCAACAGGCTTCTCAAGAATCTGCAGCCCATGGTTGAGAGGCTCGAGAGCTTGCAGGACATCCAGCGAGGCAGCGCCGAGGCACAGTGGGCTACCCTTGAGGGCAGCAGCCCTTGACAATGTGGCCCAGTTTCTCAGAGGGCACTTGCTGTTGCCATTGACAGGTGGCCCCCAATTCAGGTGACCATCGCAGAGGGCTCGAACACCATGGGTAGAATCCAAGAAGTCGTCCAGGACTGGCAGGGCCAGATGATGCCGGAGTTTCTGGAGCTCACTGCAGAAGCACTACTGTCACACAGAGGGACGCAGGGGCCCACAGAAACCCTGAGGGAGGAGGAAGGGCTCAAGCCCATACTGGGGCTTTCCACCCAGGAGACTGAGGCTGTGGCTACAGCTTCTGACTCCTCGCTTCCTGACACCGAGGCATCTCAGGGCAGGGAGATGAAGAGGGTGTCATGGATACATCCCAGACACCTGGAAACCAGCCAGGGCCCTCAAGGTCAAGGCCCTCCAGAGGATGATCGGCAAGGGCATCACAGACCATGGGGCATGGTAGGCAGCTGGGTATATTCACCTCCGATATATATCATGGGGAATCACCAAGATGTGGTGGTGGGCCACATAAGATTAAGCAGTTGTAGCGGCACTAAGATAGCATGGGTGAAGGGCAGCACTAGGTGGGTAGAGTATTTAAGCACTTTAATGTCTCCTGTTCACATGTTTTTATGTTATCACTTATCATCAAGACACTTCTATTGGCGTCAATAAATGTCTTTTCCCCACCCACCTGTGACTAATTTGTCTCAGATTTGCTCGAACAGGAACATCCCTTACCCTGATGGAGGGATCCTGCATGTTGATCTCAGGATGGGAGGCCCAATGCTCTGTCACTGAGAAAATGAAGGTGTTCAAAGAAATCATGGGCTACAGTGGCTGGTATGCATTGGCAGTAACTTACACCATCTGCCACAGCATCCCCAGAACCCACAAGAGATTCCCTCGCCTTCCCCAGCCCACCTGCCCCGGGGCCCTGTATGGAGGTTTAGTGATCCCAATGTGGGCCCAGGTGCCAGTGTGCATGCGGAGCACAGGTAGGAGTCAGACTACTTTGCACCAGGGCATCATCACAGAGCTGCTTAGTGAGTTGTCACCACCCTCCTGCCTGCCAAAGAAACTCACTAACACAGTGTACCCAGGCAGCCTCTGTATTTCAAGGGACAACAATCCCAGTTTATTCAATCTTTCCTTATAGCCTCATACCTGCTGACCTTTTCATTCCCAATCCACGTTGGAATGTCGGGTGTCCAAGATGTTGTAATTTCGGTGTAAGTTAGTCGAAGTGGAGCGACAATCCCTGTCTGATTGGCACTCCTTGGAAGTTTAGACCTTGTCACAAGTTTTTTGGGTGCAGATCCCACTCCAGACAACAATGATCAGTGATCAGAGATAAATATTCGGTACAAGGAGTCCACTCAATTCGACAGATGAGCTGCAGTCACAGAGAGGTATTTGCAAATTCCTGAAAAGTAACTGAAAAAAGTTCAGGAATGGAAGCTCAACATTAGAGTTGTGTTATAGAGTTTATAGACAAGACGGAGTGGCAATAAAAAAAGGAATGGGTCTTATAATATTGTTTCAAGATCTAATCAGAGCTGTGAGATAAAGAATTGGCAGTGCCCCAGGGATCTGTTCTAGGACCCTTGCTGTTTGTCATTTTCATAAATGACCTAGATGAGGAAGTGGAGGGTTGGGTAAGTAAGTTCGCTGATGACACGAAGGTCGGTGGTGTTGTGGATGGTCTGGAAGGATGTCAAAAGTTGCAGCAGGACATAAATAGGATGCAGGACTGGGCGGAGAAGTGGCAGATGGACTTCAACGCGGATAAATGCGTAGTCGTCCATTTTGGCAGGACCAATGGGATGAACGAGTACACTATCAAGGGCAGGAGTTTTAGTAGTGTTGAAGAGCAGAAGGATCTTGGGGTCCGGGTCCACAGGACTCTTAAATCGGCCTCGCAGGTGGAAGAGGTGGTCAAGAAGGCGTATGGTGTACTGGCCTTCATTAATTGAGGGATTGAGTTTAGGAGTCGGGAGGTAATGCTGCAACTTTATAAGACCCTTGTCAGGCCTCATTTGGAGTACTGTGCGCAGTTCTGGTCGTCTCACTATAGGAAGGACGTAGAAGCTATTGAAAGGGTACAGAGGAGATTTACAAGGATGTTGCCTGGACTGGGAGGCATGCCTTATGAAGTTAGGTTGAGGGAGCTGGGTCTCTTTTCCCTGGAGAGACGAAGGTTGAGAGGCGACCTGATAGAAGTTTATAAAATGTTGAGAGGAGTAGATAGGGTGGATTCTCAGAGGCTATTTCCCCGGGTTGAAATGGTCGCTACGAGAGGACACAGATTTAAGGTGCGGGGAGGAAAGTACAGAAGTGATGTTAGGGGTAAGTTTTTCACTCAGAGGGTGGTGAGTGAATGGAATCGGCTGCCGTCAGTGGTGGTGGAGGCGAACTCGCTGGGGTCTTTTAAAAGACTTCTGGATGAGTATATGGGGTTTTATGGGATTGGGGGTTATAGATAGGTCTATAGATTGGTAGGTGTTGATGTGATCGGTGCAACTCGTGGGCCGAAGGGCCTGTTTGTGCTGTAGTGTTCTATGCTCTATGTTCTATGTTCTATGAATCACCTGAGGCAATATGGTTTAAACTGAGCAACAACAAAGGGAAAATCACACTGCTGGCTGTATATGATAGGCCCACACACACTGAGAGAGAGATGGAAAAATTAACACATTGCTATAAAGTTCTAAAAGAACAAAAAGGTAATAGTCACCATTTGAACTAGTTGAACATTCACTGGGATAGAATTAGGGCATAAAATTCATAGAATTCATTCCAGTGCATGACCATAGAGAATCAAAGAGAAGCAAAGGTTCAATGGCACCACCACTATTGAGGACCAATCTGTTTGACTGGGCATATGGCAGGTGGTGAAGGAACCAACTAGAGGGAAAAACCCACTTGATCTCATCCTCACCAATCTACTTCTGGCAGACGCATTTGTTAATGACAGTATTGTTCGAAGCAATGACCACACAGGTCCTTGTGGAGACAAAGTCCATTCTTCACACTGATATATAATGCTATCGACCATGTTACATGGCACTGACTACTCTGCCAAAAAGCTGAGATGGATCTAGTAGCTGAAAATTAGGCATTTGTGAGGTGCTGTAGACAATTAGCAGCAGCAGAATTGTGTTCAACCACAAGCTGTAACATCCTTACCTGACATATCCCTTACTCTTCCACTACCATCAAGCCAAGGCTTGTCTGTGAGGGAATCTGGTAGTTGCTAATCAGCAGGAGGTTGCCTTGTCCAAGTTTAATCCAATGCCAAGAGAATCCAGGGAAATTAATGGGATCTAAAGTCAAGGATGGGAACTCCCAGAAATAGTCACTCCCAAATATTCAATACTGTGCTACTTCCAAAATAGAAAATGTGGGAAAACTTAGCAGGTCTGGCAGCATCTGTAAAGAGAGTAAAGAGCTGATGTTTTGAGTCCAGATGACTCTTTATCAAAGCTGAAAGGCATAGAAATTGGGAGATATTTATACTGCAGGGAATACCAGATGAGTCAAAGCCACAGAAACAAAGGGACAGGCTGCGTAAAGAGAATAAAAGATGTGAATGGCCTAACGTCAGAGAAGCTGAAATCAGAGGGTAAACAGATGATGATGTGGAAAATGGGGGAAGATGGGTGGGAGAGAGGTAAAATTGAAAAAAAAGGAAGGAAAAGGGGAGAAAAGATAAAGAAAGGGGGACACAATAGGGGGAAAGAGTGAGGGGGAAGGAAAATAGAGAAAGACAATGAAGAAGTAAAAGGTAAAGGTAAAGAAGGTAAAGGTAAAGGTTAACAAAATAAATGAAACAAAAACAAAGGGGTCCAGGTGGGGTAGAACTAATCATCTGAAGTTGTCGAATTCAATGTTGAGGCTGGAAAGCTATAAAGTGCCTAGCCGGAAGATAAGATGCTGTTTCTCCAGTCTGCGTTGAGCTTCACAGGAATATTGCAGCAGGTCAAGGACAGACATGTGGGTGTGGGAGCAAGATCATGTGTTAAAATGGCAAGCAACAGGGAGGTTAGGGTCCTGATTGCACACAGAATGAAGGTGTTTAGCAAAGTGATCATCTATTCTACGTTTAGTCTCTTCATTATAGAGGAGACCACATTGGGAACAGCGAATGCAATAGGCGTAATTGAAAGAAGTCCAAGTGAAACACTGCTTAACCTGGAATGTGTATTTTGGACCTTGGAGGGTAAGCATGGAAGAGGTAAAGGGGCAGGTATTAAAACTTCTGTGGTTGCATGGGAAGGTGTAATGGGTGATGGGAGATGTGTTGGGTATGGCGGTGGAGTGGACTAGGTTATCCTGGAGGGATGGTCTTTGCAGAATGCTGACAGAAAGAGTGAAGGAAAGATGTGTTTGGTGATGGTATCACGCTGGTGTTGGCGAAAATAGCACAGGATTATGCTTTGCATGTGGAGGCTGGTGGGGTGAAAAGTGAGAACAAAGGGGGTTCTATCCTTTTTCTGGGAGGGAGACGAGGGGGTGAGGGTTGTGGCACAGGAGATGGATTGCATTCTGTTGTCAGTCCTGTTGACAACTCTTGATGGGAAACCATGGTTGAGAAAAAAGAGGCACATATTAGAAGAATCACTTTGGAAAGTGGCATCACTGGAACAAATGCGACAGAGGTGAAGGAGCTGAGAGAAAGGGATGGAGTCCTTACAGGCTAGAGGGTACAAAGAACTGTAGTGCAGATAGCTGTGGGAATCAGTGGCCTGTAATGGATATTGGTAGATAATCTATTACCGGAAATGGAGGCAGAAAGGTCAAGGAAAAGAAGGGAAGTGTCTGAGATGGACCAGGTGAAGGTGATGGAGGGGTGTAACCTAAAAGTGAAGTTGATGAACTTTTCCAGGTCTGGACAAGAGCATGAAGCAACACCAAAATAGTCATCGATGTACTGGTAAAGGAGTTGTGGGAGGGGAGCTGGGTAGGCTTGGAACAAGGAATGTTGCTGTGCTGCCTTCTTCAGTCAGACAGACATTGAGATATCAAATTGAAATTCATTTTAAGAATGACCAATTCCCTGAAAGAGACAGTTAATGATGAAGTAAAGTCTTGTGTCCACAATCACAAAATTGCTGTTTAAATACATGGCTTATTGCACAGCTAGGCAAACAGTGTATTTAGCACCAACTCAATGATTCCTACATGGATTAATATACTGTTTACATCCATTCAAACAATCCAGAGGGATAAAGGCGAATAGTCTGATAATAGTGATCAAGCTGTCGGCCACAATAACGAGGATTCACCGTAGTGAGTCGGATCTCAAACAATGATGACGCAGAGTACAGGAATGAGATAGTGAATCTGGTGAACTAGTGCAGCAACAATAACCTCTCAATCAATGTCAACAAAATGAGGGAGATTGTCATCAGGAAGCGTAAAGGAGGACATGCCCCTGCCTACATCAATGGGGATGAAGTAGAAAGGGTCAAGAGCTTCAAGTTTTTAGGTGTCCAGATCACCAACGACTTGTCCTGGCCCCCCCATGCTGAAGCTATAATTAAGAAAGCTCACCAGTGCTTCTTCTTTCTCAGAAGACCATGGAAATGTGGCATGTCAGCTACAACACTCACCAACTTTTACAGATGCACCATAAAAAACTTTCTTTCTGGTTGCATCACAGCTTAGTGTGGCTCCTGCTCTGCCCAAGTCTGTAAGGAACTACAAAACGTCATGAATGTAGTCCAATCCATCATGCAAACCAGCCTCCCATCCATTGACTCTGTCTACACTTCCCGCTGCCTCGGCAAAGCAGCCAGCATAATTAAGGACTCCACTAACCCTGGACATTCTCTCTTCCACCTTCTTCCTTCGGGAAAAAGATACAAAAGTCTGAGGTCACATACCGATCGACTCAAGAATGGCTTCTTCCCTGCTGCTATCAGACTTTTGAATGGACTTCACTTGCATTAAGTTGATCTTTCTCTAAACGTTAGCTATGACTGTAACACTACATCCTTCATTCTCTCTATGAATGGTATGCTTTGTCTGTATAGCTTGCAAGAAACAATATTTTTCACTGTACATTAATACATGTGACAATAATAAATCAAATCAAGTCTCAAACTTCGTGTTCTTGAAAAAAGATCCAGTGCAAATAGATTGAATTTTTAAAGTGAAGAGCAGCATGACACTGAGAAAATAAAAAAGGCATTTTTGTAAATTTCCAGGTTTCTATGACACCTCTCTCAATTTCTATTTCTCTCCAGATGAAGAACATTGAAAGGTTAACTGAGATTGACTTTGTCATTTTTGGAGCCTAGGCCATTATCAAGTGGTTTGTGTTGTTTTATTTTTGTGCAGCAGTTTGATATAACTGAGTGGCTTGCTTAGCATTGTCAGAGGTCAGTTAAGATTCAATCACATTGCTGCGAGTCTGGGGTCACATGTAGGTCAGACTGGACCAGGATGGGAGGTTTACCTGCTGAAAGAACCTAAGTTGTGCTAGATAAGGGTCAATGCTGGCAGACCGTTGTTATTTGAGATGTATACGTGGCTTGTTTATAGGAATACAAAGAAAGATTTTGAAATTTTCCAAACATATCAAACTTGGAGAAGGGAGTAACAGTGAGGATGATAGTAAGCAACTGCAACATGACATAGAGAGGCTAGCAGAAAGGGTAGACAAGTGGCTGTTAGGGCTTAATGGGAAATGGCAGCTGATATGTTGGGAAGAAACTGTAGAAAGAACCAATATAGCCTGAATGGTAAAGTTTTAGAGGGTACAGGAACAGTGTAACCTAAGGATCTTTAGTGTTTGCGGGTGTCTGCTTAGTAACAGCAGAAGCAAGAATTTAACAAGGAGTGATTATGATACAATCTGCTCAGCAACAGGCAAAAACATGCCTAGAAACAGCAGTAGCCAGACTTCAAAGGGGATGTTTAGATTCAGGCATCTAACGAGATTAATAGGCATCCAGTCAGAATCATGGGTAAATAAATATCCAAGATGTGGGGATGCCAGCGTTGGACTGGGGTAAACACAGTAAGAAGTCTCAGAACACCAGGTTAAAATGCAACAGGTTTATTTGATAGCACAAGCCACTAGCTTTCGGAGCACTGCTCCTTCATCAGGTAAGTGGGAGCTCTATTCACAAACAGGACATTAAAAAGTCACACTCAATTTACAAAATAATGGTTGGAATGCATATCTTTACAGGTAATCAAGTCTTAAAGGTACAGACAATGTGAGTGGAGAGAGGTTAAAAGATACCTATTGTCTCCAGCCAAGACAGTTAGTGAGATTTTGCAAGCCCAGACAAGTTGTGGGTGTTACAGATAGTGTGACATGAACCCAAGATCCCAGTTGAGGCTGTCCAAAATGTCCTCATTTTCTAATTCTAAAACCCCAAGACCTGAGAGCAGGGCTTGGACAAACTGGTGGAAGCCGGTGTTACTGGTGGCTAGCAAGTTCGGAACTGACCATTCCTGATGCCTCATGAATCATAGGTGGTTGTAGAGGGAGTGGATGGATAGGTGCTTGACCCCAAAGGCTTTGGGGAATCATGTGACCTATGGTACAGGTGCCGGTCCAATTGAAGAGGAGGGCCTTGTAGGTTCCGTCCCCACAAATTTAGAACGAGCCATTGGGAACAAGGGTCGGGTACCAGAATGTGGAGTTTTGACAGCAGGTGAGTCAATACTGGGTATGGGGAGATTTCTCCTGGACATACCAATGGATATGACAAGTCTGACTGAGATGTAGAGTCTTTAGGGCCACTTGGTCAGCACACCTGGGCCTATCCTCATGGTTACAGGGCCCAGATCCTGATGGGTAGATGCCGTCAGAAGATCAGATGGTAATAAGACCATTGAGGGTGAGGTTGTGTGACTGCTGGCAATCACACTTACCCTTGGTATAACAGAGTTTGGCCTCGGATGTGGGGTCTTGAGCAATGGATGAGGGATTGTTAGTCATGCAATCCCAAAAGAATGTAACGGGACCAGATAGATTGTGGAAGCAAAACCAGGCTTCCTGGTAGTCATAGTCAGCAAGGTAAGTACAGGAGCTCAATGAAAGATCATCCACTCGAATATTTCTTTGAAGGTGGCAGTGCAAGTGGAGAGTGTGGTGAAGAAAGTCTATGGTATGTTAGCCTTTATAGGAAGGGGTATAGAATATAAGAGCTGGAGTCTAATGTTGCAGTTGTACAGAACGTTGGTTAGGCTGCATTTGGAGTGCTGCGTCCAGTTCTGGTCGCCTTACTACCGGAAGGATGTGGAGACTCTGGAGAGAGTGCAGAGGAGGTTTACCAGGATGTTGCCTGGTATGGAAGGACTGGGGCATGAGGAAAGATTGAAGAAATTGGGGCTCTTTTCCCTTGAAAGACGCTGACTGAGGGGGGATCTAATGGAGGTATATAAGATTATGAAGGGTATAGATAGAGTAAACAGAGGTAAGCTATTTCCTATAATAGAGACACGTAGGTCAAGGGGCCATGGACTTAAGGTGAGGGGGGAGAGGTACAACACAGATATTAGAGGGAGGTTTTTTACTCAGAGGGTAGTGGGGGTATGGAATGCTCTGCCAAGTAAGGTGGTGGAGGCAAACACGCTAGAGTCCTTTAAGAGTAACTTAGACAGGCACATGACTGAGTTGGAGATGGGTGGATATAGGAGATCCTTTTAAATAAGGATCATTAGCATTGGGGCGTCCCTGGAAATGTAAATGGGTATAGTATGATAATAATGTTTTTTCTCTTCTCATTCACAGGTTTTAAGTCGGTCCACCTCGTGTCCAACGAGGGGCATACACGCGATGGGTTGTACTGGGGCTGCTCTTGGTTGTTCGAGATTGGCCTAGTGCTTCATGTTGTTAATGTGTGCTTAAACTGGACCAGATACTGGGCAAGATGACAGCTCAGTGACTATCACTGATTGCTGTGCAGACACATGGGTTTGGGCCAGTGTCTGTGGGAGTTTGCGCATTCTCCCCATGCTTACGTGGGTTTTCTCCGGGTGCTCCGGTTTCCTCCCACACCCCAAAGATGTGCTGTTAGGCTGATTGGCAGGAATAAATTGTCCTTAAATCAGTTTCCCTCAATCTGGATGGCCATAAAACATTAGACAGGAGTAGTGGGTAGAGAGGTGGACTGGTGGTGTTGAGATGGCGGCGCGGGCTCGTTGGGCCGAAGGGCCTGTTTCCAGGCTGATTTTGTTCTTTGTTCTTTTTGTTTATAATTCCTCCTACCACACTGCCATGCCAGTGTCTTAATGGTCGTGGGGGCAGGCTGTTGTTTCCAGGTAGGTACCTTCTGGATGAGGATCACTGCGGCTTTTGCAAACTACTCAAGGTTTGAAGGGGGAACACAGAAATGCATTTCTGATGAGGCGTGGGTGGCAGGGACGTGGGTACATTGGGTCTGTTTGCCCTGTGAAGCGACAGCCTGCATCCTTCAAATCACGTAACTGCTAATCCAGGCCTCTACAACGGGCAGTAAAATCAATGACAATAAAAATTCACATTTCAAACAGTATCAAGTCCTTGATTAAATGTCTTCTTCTGAGGGTACCCACTTGCTGTGGGTCATGTGTATCCACAAAGGTTCCCCTTCCACCTCCATGGCTGTGTGAGTTGTCAGCAGGATTCCTCCCACCAAGATTCCAGGCAGTGTTTTCTTCAGAAGATCTTAACAAAGACTAGGTCTCTTAGTTGGTAAGTATGGCAGCCTCCAGTGGTAACTTGCTTCTGAGCTTCGACGACCTAGGAATGCAAACATGGAGTGGATATTCATTTGTTTAATAGTGAGGGGTGGGGAGATAGGTAAGAATATGGGACGTCCCATTACAATCTCATAAACATAGAACATAGAACATAGAACATTACGGCGCAGAACAGGCCCTTCGGCCCACGATGTTGCGCCGACCAGTTAAAAAACTAACCTAAACCAATCCCTTTTCGTTCATAAGGTGTTAAAGAGGTGGTATAATTGGAGTGGGAGCACATGACCATGTGGGCCAGGGATAGTTCTTCAGGACATTGTCACTAGATAATGTCTCAGGAACCCTGAATCGAAGAACATATGCACAAAAGGGCCCCATAGTTGTGGGCCTGCTGCTGCAGTCACTGGTGGCATCTTTCCAGGATTATTGCTATGTCAGAGTAAGCATTGAACAGCAAGTTTTCCTGCCAAAGTGGAAAATCCTGGTGCGAACCACGACTGTTGCATTATCCTGATCAGTCCCCCTTTGCCTGCATGGGTAAATTCATGTAACATGCGGGCAAGCTATGTCAGGAGTGCTATAGTAGGATCCCACCCTATGAGATTGGGTAGGTACGACGTGGGAAAACCCATTTTCTTGCGGACATAATATGGTGGTGGAGGCTGCCTCGCTAAATATTTTTAAGAAGCGGGTTGATGGGTTCTTGATAAGAGAGGGGATTAAGGGTTATGGGGAGAGGGCGGGAAAGTGGAACTGAGACACAACAGATCAGCCATGATCTTATTGAATGGCGGGGCAGGCTCGAAGGGCTAGATGGTCTACTCCTATTTCTTATGTAAATGTGCAGAGGCTACAGGGGCTTCTGAATCAAGGAGGGATTGTGGGATCCTCTGTATGATTTGCCCAGTTAAAAGACTTCATTTCAAGCCATTTCTACTTAATGTAACTAATTGTGCTATGCTTTAAACTAACTTAAGCTAAATTGGCCACATTAGTCTGGAATTCTGGGTCCAGCCTAGGAATTTAGCTGCAACCTGTGGAAGTACAATGTAAGGAAAACAAGCTTGCTCATGGCCACTGAAGCAAGTCATGCCTGTGTGCAACTTTCAACAATATAGATAAGTATTCAGTTATTGTAGACACAGATTGGCATTTAGTTAGTTCGACCCAGGTTAAGTTTTGAGTTGTTAAATCCAGTGCCGGTCTTTGGCTGCTCTCTCTCTCCTCTCAAGTAATCCTCATTTCTTTGGGAAAAAATGTGTTCCAGAGGACATTGTCAGGGGCCGAAGGAAGGCAAGGTCCTGGAAGGGAAGGCTGATATCAGCATAGTTGAGAATCCATGCATATACCTATATCTGTATTTGATAGAATCTTTGTAGCACTAGCACTCTAAACTTCCGACACAAACTGATAAGCATTATGGCAACTGAAGTTAGTTCCAATTAACACCATATATCTCTTGTTGTGGATTCTGGATGATCTCAAGAAGGTTGTCTATTTGGGTTAACCCTAGGAATGCTAATGGCAGTAACTTATATTAACACTTTAAAAGATATGACACAACCTACTTGCTATATGACTCAATTTGGCATTATCTATAATTGCAACAACAACAAGACTGTGGCAAGTACCCAAATAAATCCCAAGATTCAATGAAATTAGTTTATGACAATAATGAAAAATTGTTGATCACTACCAGTTACACCTCTCTCCTGACTTGACAGGGGGGTAAAAAAGAACATAAGAACATAAGAAGTAGGAGAAGGAGTAGGCCACCTGGCTCCTCGAGCCTGCTCCGCCAGTCAATAAGATCATGGCTGATCTTTCTGTGGACTCAGCTCCAATTACCCACCCACTCACCATAATCCTTAATTCCAATACTGTTCAAAAAGTTATCTATTCTTATCTTAAAAACATTCAATGAGGAATCTCAACTGCTTCACTGGGCAGGGAATTCCACAGATTCACAATCCTTTGTGTGAAGAAGTCCTTTCTCAACTCAATCCTAAATCTGCTTCTTCTGACTTTGAGGCTGTGCCCCCAGTTCTAGTTTCACCCGTCAGTGGAAACAACTTCCCTGCTTCTATCTATTTCCTTCATAATCTTATATGTTTCTATAAGATCTCCCCTCATTCTTCCGAATTCCAATGAGTATAGCCTCAGTCTACTCAGTCTCATAGAACATAAAACATAGAACATTACAGCGCAGTACAGGCCCTTCGGCCCTCGATGTTGCGCCGACCAGGGGAACCAATCTAATGACCCTCTAACCTGAACTATTCCAATGTTATCCATATTGGTAGTTGTAGTTTAGAGAGGATAGTTTAGAGAGGAATAGAGAGAGGGAAAGTTTGAACTCGTGGCTGAGGGGATGGTGCAGGAGGGAGGGGTTCAGGTACTTGAGCAATTGGGGCTCGTTCTGGGGAAGGTGGGACCTCTATAAGAGTGATGGTCTACACCTGAATCAGAGGGGAACCAATATCCTGGGGGGTAAATTTGCTAAGGCTATGCAGGGAGGTTTAAACTGATTCGGAGGGGGCGGTGGGATCCTGAGTAGAGGGGGTGAAAGTGAGGGGGCCATAGATGGGGACTGCAATGCACGGCATCGTGGGACTGAGGCGGAGCAGGGTTTGAAATGCGTATACTTTAATGCGAGGAGTATTCACAATAAAGTGGATGAACTTGCAGCGTGGATCAGTACCTGGGACTTCGATGTTGTGGCCATTTCAGAGACATGGATAGAGCAGGGTCAGGAATGGTTGTTGCAGGTCCCGGGGTTCAAATGCTTTAGTCGGAGTAGAGAAGGAGGTAGAGGGGGGAGGGGTAGCATTATTGGTCAAGGACTGTATCACAGTGTCAGAGAGGAAGTTTGATGAGGACTTGTCTGTTGAGGTAGTATGGGCGGAGATTAGAAATCGGAGAGGAGAGGTCACCCTGTTGGGAGTCTTTTATAGACCTCCTAAAAGTTCTAGAGAGGTTGAGGAAAGGATTGCGGAGACGATCCTGGTTAGGAGTGAAAGTAATAGGGTAATTGTTATGGGGGATTTTAACTTTACTAATATTGATTGGAATTGCTATAGCTCTAGCTCGTTAGAGGGGTCAGTTTTTGTACAAAGCGTGCAGGAAGGTTTTTTGACTCAGTATGTAGATAAGCCAACTAGAGGTGAGGCTATATTGGATTTGGTGCTGGGAAATGAGCCAGACCAGGTGCTAGACTTGGAAGTTGGTGTGCATTTTGGTGATAGTGACCACAATTCGGTTACGTTCACCGTAGTGATGGAAAGGAATAGGCATGAACCTCGGGCCAGTAGTTTTATCTGGGGGAAGGGTAATTATGAGGCCATTAGGAGTGAATTAGGAAGCATAGGTTGGACTAGGAGATTACAGGGACTGGGAACGTCCGAAATGTGGAGTTTTTTCAAGGAGCAGCTACTGCGAGTCCGTGATAGGTATGTCCCTGTCAGGCAAGGAGGAATTGGTAGGGCTAGGGAACCGTGGTGCACTAAAAAAGTTGATTCGTTGGTTAAAAAGGAAAAGGAGGCTTATGTTCGGATGAGACTTGAGGGCTCGGGTAGTGCACTAGAAAACTTTAGATTGGCTAGGAGGGAGTTGAAGAGTGAGTTAAGAAGGGCTAAAAGAGGACATGAGAAGACTTTGGCTGATAGGATTCTCCTTAATCCTAAGGCGTTCTATAGGTATGTCAAGAACAGAAGGTTGGTTAGGGCAAGATTAGGGCCAGTTATAGACAGCAGAGGGAAGTTATGTGTGGAACCGGAAGAGATTGGAGAGGCATTGAACCAATATTTCTCTTCGGTGTTCACGCAGGGGGACAAGAATATAGCTGAGGAGGACACTGGGTTGCAGGGGAGTAGAATAGACAGTATTACAGTTGATAATGAGGATGTGCTGGATATTCTTGAGGGATTGAAAATAGATAAGTCCCCTGGTCCGGATGGGATCTACCCTAGGATCCTCTGGGAGGCAAGAGAAGTGATTGCAGAGCCTTTGGCTCTGATCTTCAGGTCGTCGTTGGCCTCTGGTATAGTACCGGAAGATTGGAGGTTAGCGAATGTTGTCCCATTGTTTAAGAAGGGGAACAGAGACTTCTCCGGGAATTATAGACCGGTGAGTCTCACTTCTGTTGTGGGCAAGGTTTTAGAAAAAATTATTAGGGATAGGATTTATAGTTATTTGGAGAGTAATGAATTGATTGGAGATAGTCAGCATGGTTTTGTAGCGGGTAGGTCGTGCCTTACTAACCTTATTGAGTTTTTTGAGAAAGTGACCAAAGAGGTGGATGGGGGTAAGGCAGTTGATGTGGTATATATGGATTTTAGTAAGACATTTGATAAGGTTCACCATGGTAGGCTTCTGCAGAAAATGCAGATGTATGGGATTGAGGGTAATCTAGGAAATTGGATCAGGAATTGGCTAGCGGATAGGAGACAGAGGGTGGTGGTTGATGGTAAATATTCGTCATGGAGTTCGGTTACGAGTGGTGTGCCTCAGGGATCTGTTTTGGGGCCACTGCTGTTTGTAATTTTTATAAATGATCTGGATGAGGGTATAGTTGGGTGGATTAGTAAATTTGCTGATGACACCAAAGCCGGAGGTGTGGTAGATAGTGAGGAAGGATGTCATAGTTTGCAGGAAGACTTGGACAGGTTGCAGAGCTGGGCTGAGAGGTGGCGGATGGAGTTTAATGCGGAGAAGTGTGAGGTAATTCACTTTGGTAGGAATAACAGATGTGTTGAGTATAGGGCTAACGGGAGGACTTTGAATAGTGTGGATGAACAGAGGGATCTAGGTGTATGTGTACATAGATCCCTGAAGGTTGGGAATCAAGTGGATAGGGTTGTTAAGAAGGCATACGGTGTCTTGGCGTTTATTGGTAGGGGGATTGAATTTAGGAGTCGTAGCGTCATGTTGCAACTGTACACAACTCTGGTGCGGCCGCACTTGGAGTATTGTGTGCAGTTCTGGTCCCCACATTACAGGAAGGATGTGGAGGCTTTGGAGAGGGTGCAGAGGAGGTTTACCAGGATGTTGCCTGGTATGGAGGGGAGGTCCTATGAGGAGAGACTGAGGGATTTGGGGTTGTTTTCGCTAGAAAGAAGGCGGCTAAGAGGGGATCTTATTGAAACATATAAGGTGATTAGAGGTTTAGATAGGGTGGACAGTGATAGCCTTTTTCCTCGGATGGAGAAAGCTAGCACGAGGGGGCATGGCTTTAAATTAAGGGAGGGTAGTTATAGGACGGATGTCAGGGGTAGGTTCTTTACCCAGAGGGTGGTGAGGGATTGGAATGCCCTGCCTGCTGCGGTTGTAAATGCGCCTAGTTTGGGGGCGTTTAAGAGATCCGTGGATAGGTTTATGGACGAAAAGGGATTGGTTTAGTTTAGTGGGTCATTGTTTTTTAACTGGTCGGCGCAACACCGTGGGCTGAAGGGCCTGTTCTGCGCTGTAGTGTTCTATGTTCTATATGCCTATCCACTGACCATTTGAACGCCCTTAAAGTTGGCGAGTCCACAACTGCTACAGGCAGGGCATTCCACGCCCTTACTACCCTCTGAGTCTCTCCTCATAAGCCAACCATCTCAGCTCCAGAATCAACCTAGTGAATCTCCTCTGCAGCCCCTCCAGTGCCAGTATATCCTTTCTCAAGTAGGTAGACCAAAACAATACACAGTACTCCAGGTGTGGCCTCACCCTATACAGTTGCAACATAACCTCGCTGTTTTTAAACTCTATCTTTCTAGCAATAAGGGACAAAATTCCATTTGCCTTCTTAATTACCTGCTGCACCTGCAAACCAACTCCTTGAGATTCCTGCACAAGGGCACCCAGGTCTCTCTGTACCACAGCATGCTGCAATTTTTTTACCATTTGAATAATAATCCATTTTGCTGTTATTCCTACCAAAATGGATAACCTCACATTTACCAACATTGTACTCCATCTGCCAGATCCTCGCCCACTCACTTAGATTATCTATATCCCTTTGCAGACTTTCAGCGTTCTCTGCACACTTTGCTTTGCCACTTTGATCTTAGTGTCATCTGCAAATTTTGACACATTATACTTGGTCCCCAACTCCAAATCATTTATGTAAATTGTAAACAATTGCGGTGTCAACACTGATCCCTGAGGCACACCACTAGTCACTGATTGCCAACCAGAAAAACACTTATTTACCCCCATTCTTTGCTTTCTGTTAGTTAACCAATCTTCTATCCATGCTAATACATTACCTGTAACACTGTGGACCTTGATTTTATGTAGCAGTCTTTGGTGTGACTCCTTGTCAAATGCCTTCTGGAAATCTAGATACACCACATCCACAGGTTCCCCATTGTCCACTGCCCATGTAATGTTTTCAAAAAATTCCATCAAATTAGTCAAACATGAGGAGATTTACCAGGATGCTGCCTGGTTTGGAGGGTAGGTCTTATGAGGAAAGGTTGAGGGAGCTGGGGCTTTTCTCTTTGGAGTGGAGGAGGATGAAAGACGACTTAAGAGGTTTATAAGATGATGAGAGGGATTGATAGAGTGGATGTGCAGAGACTATTTCCCCAGTGGATGTAGCTATTACTAGGGGCATAATTATAAGGTTCATGGTGGGAAATATAGGAGGGATGTCCGAGGTAGATTCTTCACTCAGAGAGTGGTTGGGTTGTGGAATAGACTGCCTGCTGTGATAGTGGAGTTGGACACTTTAGGAACTTTCAAACTGTTATTGGATAGGCACATGGAGCACTCCAGAATTAGAGGGAGAAGATAGCTTGATCTTGGGATTGGACATAGCTCGGCACAACATTGAGGGCTGAAGGGCCTGTACTATGCTGTAATGTTCTATGTTTCTAATATGGGGTGACCAATCTTCCTCCTCATCATCCTGGTCAGCAGGAAGTGATTTTTTTTTGTTTGTGAGGACGCTGTGCAACTAAGATTTTAGCTTTAACATCTCCCTTAGAATTCTTTAATTTCTCAGACATTCTAACATCCTCTAAACTGCTTTTCCTGGACTCATCTAACTGCTTCTGCATCTCCATTCGCCACTGGAAATAGGCAGACTACCCCACATCTCTCTTATCTTTCTTCTCCTTTACTCTTAACACACATCCCAAAGTCTCAATGAGGTCCCTATTAAAGTTAACATTCGGCAGAAAGCTTCTCCTTACCCTGTGTCCATTTCACTCATTTTGGAATGTGATTCACACTTTCTTGCCCATAATGCACACACAAATATGCACTAGGTATTCCCTTGAAAGGAGGCTAATATGCCTTTTCTAATGAATTTCCCATGATCAGAGAGGGGATCTGTTCTATCTTGCCAGCATGAGACATGGTTACACACAGACAGACAAAAAACTGATGTAAAGATAAGACAGTCAAGACTAATGAAAAAGGCTAACAAAGGGTTAAAACACTTACAATTTGACCTGCATGAGATTATCTGGCTCAGCACCATCATGTGGCAGGAAAGGGTATAACAGCAAAAAGATCTGAATCAGTTTGGAATTAGGTAATCAATCCAATCGGGACCGCAGTTTTCCAGGGACTTGAACTCTGAAAAAATGTATATACAGGGGGGTCCAATCCTCAACCCTTAGCTGTACTTTCAAGGGACTTGAGCCTTCACCTCTATCTACTTATGCTGGTAATGTTCACAAAGGACAGCATATGCATTCCTCTGGTCAAGTTGGCTCAATGCCCAAAAATCAGGCAGCCGCAGTCTCTAAGCCCTTGGTCAACAAGGCATCATGCTTCCTTCCCTGGTAGACACTCCAGGGGTTTGCAATCTCGGTGGAATCTTCAAAAACTGTAGAGTTCTCTTGGTAACAGCAATGTAAAGGCACACTCAGTTGATGCTTAACACAAACAACATCCAATGCAAAGTCTTTAATTACTTGTGCACAAGGAGAACTCTTTACGGCCAACATGGAATGGCCGGAGCAGTTCAGAGGTTACAGAGAATCAGCTCAGCAGTTATAATCAATTACAGCATATCAGGAACAAAAGATTTTTCAGATCTTTCATTGACATACATATACACCAATCATAGCATAGCCTTTTGCCCTTTCTTATCCAATAGAAAACCAATCCTTCATTATCATAGTATGTCCCCATATCTTGCTATTTGGTAATCGCCATGGTAACTTGTTCTTTGTTTTCATCCTGCAGTCCTAACCTGGAATGCAGTATTTGTGGAACAAGACTTTAAATATACTTGCTTATCCTGTGCACATCCATGTTGGCCTTACTGAAGGCCTGACTGAAGGCTGTTTTTGGCTAAAAATCATTTTCCATTACTTGACAGAGGTTTTTTTGACAATTATGGAACTTTAATTTTCACAATTGTTGTAACCTAACTTCCACAGTGGCATTTCTCCAGTTTTTGAAGGGATGAGATATCATTCTGGATAAAGCATGATTCATCGCAAAGGAACTTGACAATTTTGCAACTGAATGCAAAAATAATATGTGATTGGGAAGATCTGCACTTGCATGAGGAGACCATAACAGATTTCTCATTGTTAATGGGGATTAACTGGCAATTAGACTCAGGAAACCAATGCCATTGTACAAAAGGTAAAAATTTATTAAAAACCAATAATCAATGGGAGAAGTTTTCTCAATGGTCACCAATATAGAATTCCCAGACCTTCTGGACAAGTTTTGAAGTTATCAGTAAAAACAGAACAGTTATACATTTTGTTTATCAGATTTCTTGCCCTCTATTAACTTAGAATTAATTTCATTCAATATACATACATCAGTACAAATCTCTACCAAGTACCTCAACTTCATTGTACTTCCAGCATGAAGGTTTCTCATTTGTTGATTAAACTTGGCCTTTTTGGCTAAAGCAACTTTCCTGTTGCCTAGTTATGGTAGTCGCTAATGTAAGTGTCAAAATGTAGGATGCCATTGGCTCCTGCTACGCTAAATAGACATGTGTTCCTCGTCCAGCATGTTATGGAGGGGGAGATTAATTTCCTCTCTGAGAACTAACACTTAATCACTCAAAGAGGAGTACTTTTCTTCATGAGCTGGTAAAGTGCGTGTGAGAAGTAATAATATCTGCACTTCAATTTTGTTTGTGGTTAGATCAAAACAAATATCAGAGTCTTTTTCCATAAAAGCAAAAAGTAACAGTTATCTAGCTAACAGTGAACAGGTTAACTAAACTGTTAAAAGAACAGATATAATACTATTCTAATGGAATGGTGTTTAGATAAATCCACCTCCCACTTTTTAACAGAAAAACAGAATCTCTAGTCACTCTCAAAATTTCAACCAGGTTTGTTGTCATCTGGAATGTTCTGTCTCCTTTGCCGATTTCTTTTGTCCTTACTCCTTGAGATGAGGCTTTCTTTTAAGACATAAATGTGGCTGCTATGCTGTCTGTGTTTCTTTCTCAAGCTGTGATCTGAAATACATTTAGAACATCAGCTTATGTGTTTTAAAATCATAGTTAATTGTTTAATTGCCTTATCAGATTCACATGTAGGTTATCATTTAACTCTTTACTGTTAGCTCTGCCAGTGCTTGTATGCTGTCTAAAATCTAAGAGAAATGTAAAATAATTGCTTTCACTGGTTCATCATCTTAACCAACTTGCCATGACTACACAGCCTGACACACACTAGCTGTGTATTTGGACTTAAATTATGTGATGGAAGTTTGGAACTCATTACCTGAAAGGGTGAGAGAAGCAGAAATGCTCATCACATTAAAAAAAGTATGCATTTGTGGTGCCTTAATCCAGAGGTACATAGAACATAGAACACTACAGCACAAACAGGCCCTTCAGCCCACTAGTTGCGCCGATCACTTCTATACCTACTAAGCCATAGACCTAACTATAACCCCCAATCCCATTAGATCCTATATACTCATCCAGAAGTCTTTTAAAAGACCCCAGTGAGTTCGCCTCTACCACCACCGGTTCCATTCACTCACGACCCTTTGAGTGAAAAACTTACCCTTAACATCTCCTCTGTACTTGCTTCCCTGCACCTTAAACCTGTGTCCTCTCGTAGCGACCATTTCAACCCGGAGAAATAGTCTCTGAGAATCCACCCTATCCCTCTCAACATCTTATAAACCTTTATCAGGTCGCCTCTCAACCTTCGTCTCTCCAGGGAGAAGAGTCCCAGCTCATAAGAACATAAGAAATAGGAGCAGGAGTAGGCCGTCTAGCCCTTCGAGCCTGCTCCGCCATTCAATAAGATCATGGCTGATCTGTCGTGGCTCAGTTCCATATTCCCGCCCTCTCCCCATAACCCTTAATCCCCTCTCTTATCAAAAACTCATCAACCCGCGTCTTAAAAATATTTAGCGAGGTAGCCTCCACCACTTCAACGGGCAGAGAATTCCAGAGATTCACCACCCTTTGAGTGAAGAAGTTCCTCCTCAACTCCGTTCTAAACCGCCCCCCCTTTATCTTGAGGCTGTGCCCCCTAGTCCTACTATCCTTTCTGAGCAGGAAGAGTCTCTCCACCTCTATCCTATCCATCCCATTCATCATCTTATACGTCTCAATGAGATCTCCCCTCATTCTTCTAAACTCTAACGAGTACAAGCCTAATTTATTCAGCCTCTCCTCATAGCTGAACCCCCTCAACTCCGGCATCAGCCTAGTAAACCTCCTCTGCACTCCCTCCAAGGCCAAAATATCTTTGCGCAGGTGCGGCGCCCAAAACTGCACACAGTACTCCAGCTGCGGCCTCACCAATGCCCTATACAGCCGCAGCAAGACCTCCCTACTTTTATATTCAATCCCCCTCGCTATGAACATAGAACATAGAACATTACAGCGCGGAACAGGCCCTTCGGCCCACAATGTTGCGCCGACCAGTCTTATTTTAAAAAAAAAACATTGACCCACTAATCTAAACCAATCCCTTTTCGTCCATAAACCTATCCACCAATCTCTTAAACGCCCCCAAACTAGGCGCATTTACAACTGCAGCAGGCAGGGCATTCCAGTCCCTCACCACCCTCTGGGTAAAGAACCTGCCCCTGACATCCGTCCTATAACTACCCCCCCTTAATTTAAAGCCATGCCCCCTCATGCTAGATTTCTCCATCCGAGGAAACAGGCTATCACCATCTACCCTATCTAAACCTCTAATCATCTTATATGTTTCTATAAGATCCCCTCTTAGCCACCTTCTTTCCAGTGAAAACAACCCCAAATCCCTCAGTCTCTCCTCATAGGACCTCCCCTGCATACCAGGCAACATCCTGGTAAACCTCCTCTGCACCCTCTCCAAAGCCTCCACATCCTTCCTGTAATGTGGGGACCAGAACTGCACACAGTACTCCAAGTGCGGCCGCACCAGAGTTGTGTACAGTTGCAACATGACGCTGCAACTCCTAAATTCAATCCCCCTACCAATAAACGCCAAGACACCGTACGCCTTCTTAACAACCTTATCTACTTGATTCCCAACTTTCAGGGATCTATGTACACATACACCTAGATCCCTCTGCTCCTCCACTCTATTCAAAGTCCTCCCGTTAGCCAGCATCCCATTCGCCTTCCTGACCACCTGCTGCACCTGCAAGCTGGGTTTTTGCGACTCATGCACAAGGACCCCGAGGTCCCTCTGCACCGTCGCCTGCTGCAGTTTTTCGCCACGTAAGTAATAATCCTTCCTACCATTATTCCTACCAAAGTGGACCACCTCGCACTTGTCAACATTAAATTCCATTTGCCATTTCCTGGCCCATTCGCCCAGCCTATCTAGATCCTTCTGCAGACTCTCCACACCCTCCGCACAATTTGCCGTTCCACCAATCTTGGTGTCATCAGCAAATTTCGACACCCTACACTCGGTTCCCTCCTCCAGATCATCTATATAAATGGTAAATAGCTGAGGCCCCAGCACCGACCCCTGGGGCACTCCACTAGTCACCATCCGCCAATCCGAATAGCACCCATTGACCCCCACTCTCTGCCTCCTATTTGACAGCCAATCCTCTATCCACGCTAACACCCTACCCCCAACTCCATGTCCCCTGACCTTCTGCAATAACCTCTTGTGAGGTACCTTGTCAAACGCCTTCTGAAAATCAAGAAAGACCACATCCACCGGCTCTCCTCTATCCACCGCCCTAGACAATCCTCATAGAACTCCAGTAAATTTGTCAGACATGACTTCCCTTTAACGAAACTGTGCTGCGTCTGCTCTATCAAGCAATTCCCCTCAAGATGCCTCGCTATTTCCTCCTTGATGACGGATTCTAACATTTTACCTACAACAGACGTTAAACTAACCGGCCTATAATTCCCTGCCTTTTGCCTGCCACCCTTCTTAAACAACGGCGTAACATTAGCCGTTTTCCAATCTTCCGGCACTTCCCCGGAATCCAGCGACGTCTGGAAAATAACCACCAAGGCATCCACTATCACCTCCGCCATTTCTTTCAGAACCCTCGGATGCATTCCATCCGGTCCTGGCGACTTGTTCACAATCCCTCAACCTATCTTCATAAGGCATGCCTCCCAATCCAGGCAACATCCTTATAAATCTCCTTTGCACCCTTTCAATAGCTTCCACGTCCTTCCTATAGTGAGGCGACCAGAACTGCACACAGGTGTGCAGATGTAGAGATGGAAAGTGGGATTCACTGGCTGATTCTCAGGAATCACAGAAAGGATGACCCAAATGAACCGTTTTATATCATAAACAGTCAATGCTACTTTATTTCAGTTTGTGGAACCCAGATTTAAACTCCCCATGCCTGTCTACCCTATTAAACCCTCTTATTTTCTTAAAGAGTGGTAACAGTTCACCCTCAGTGTTCTCAATACCAGGAAAAGATTCTTTGACCTATTCAATCTTTACTGATTGGTATGAGCTCTCACTTGACTTCCTTCTCTTGAATCAATTTTTCATCTCTGCCGTGTTTGCATATTCTTGTTATGATATGGAGATCAGAATGTGTACTGGACTCCAACTGCTGCCTAACTGAGACAAAAGTTTAACAAAATCTGAAAGCTTCAGAACGCAATTTCTCCAGAAATTAACCCAGTATTTTGTTTAAAATCTGAATGGGTTTGTCAATCTCTGTTATTAATTTTAAACATTTGTACATCAATTGCTCCTTTTTACAATTATTGCATGTTATAGCTCACAACGAGGCTATTTGGAGCATTCTCGCTGTACTCATTCATTGAAACAGCAATCACATTAATCCCACAAATCTGCTCTTTCCCAATAGATTCCACTAATGGTTCCAGTGGTGGAGATCTTGTGAGGCAGTGAGTATTATCCCAGAAGCTCTGGTTCAAGTCCCACCCCAGCACTTGATGGCCAAGGGAGGCACATTCATAGCACAGCCAAACAGGCTGAGTATTAACCTGCAAATCTTTCCAGACATGCTAATGACTGGCGGTAAGGGTGGGAGACTCCTGGTCAGCCATGCTTGATGTGGAGTAGAACCTCTCAAGCTCTAAGTCCTCTAATGATAAACTGGAGACCTGTTCTCGGAATCACTAGCTACAGAAACTGACAGAAGTCTGCCTTAGTGCACTGCTAGGTGTGGAAGAGGTATTGGAATGGAAAGTTTCCAGTCCAATTATTTATCCTCTTCCCTTTGGAAAAGAAAACAACTATTATTATAATAACCAGGTGGTCTTCCCTGTTGGTCTATTGACTAGAATTTGGTACTTTCACCGCCATGGCCTGGGTTCATTTCCTGGTCAGGGAATGAAAATTTATTACGGTGGCACAGTAGCACAATGGTTAACAGTACTGCCTCACAGCATCAGGAACCTGGGTTCAATCGTGGCTTGGGTCCCCGTCTGTGTAAAGTCTGCACACTCTCCCCGTGTACGCATGGGTTTCCTCCTGGAGCTCCAGTTTCCTCCCACAGTCCAAAGATATGGGGTTAGGTGGAAGGCAATACTAAATTGCCCCTTAGTGTCAGAGGACTAAATAAGGTAAATACATGGGATTATGGGGATAGGGCCTGGGTGAGATTCTGGTCGGTGCAGCCTCGATGGGTCGAATGGCCTCCTTCTACAGTGTAGAATTCTATGATCAATGGTAAATAATACTGTATTTTGACCTTTGGCCTCAGTGTAAAAAGCTCACTGATTGGAGAGGGGAACAGTCCTGTTCTATGTTCACAAGATACATTCATGATTTAGATGAAAGAACTAAATGTAATCATAGAATCATAGAATCCCTACAGTGCAGAAGGAGACCATTCGGTCCATCAAATCTGCACCGACCACAATCCCACCCTGGCCCTATTCCCGTAACCCCACATATTCACCCTACTAATCCCCCGAGAAGTTTTCTCAGGGGGGATTAGCTTATGAAGAGAGATTGAATAGACTGGGCCTGTACTCATTAGTTTAGAAGGCTGAGGGGGGATCTTATAGAGTCTTACAAGATTGTGAAAAGGCTAGATATGGTAGAGGTAGAGAGATTCTTCCGGCTTAGAAAGGATAACAGAACTAGAGGGCACAGCCTCAAAATAACGGGGGGAGGCAGTTTAGAATGGAGTTGAGGAGGAACTTCTTCACTCAAAGGGTGGTGAGTCTCTGGAATTCTCTGCCCATTAAAGTGGTGGATGCTACCTCGTTGAATATATTTAAATCATGGGTAGATAGATTTCTGATAGACAAGGGAATTAAGGGTTATGGGGAGAAAATGGGAAAGTGGAACTGATCCACTTCAGATCAGCCATGATCTTATTGAATGGCGGGGCAGGCTCAAAGGGCTAGATGGCCTACTCCTGCTCCTATTTCTTATGCTCTTATGTTCCGATACTAGGGTCAATTTACCATGGCCAATCCACCTAACCTGCACATCTTTGGTCAGTAAGGGACAATTTAGCATGGCCAATCCACCTTCACACACACCTTTGAACTGTGGGAAGAAACCGGAGGACCTGGAGGAAACCCATGCAGACATGACGGAGGACGCACAAACTCCACACAACCGAGGCCGGAATTGAATCTGAGTCCCTGGTGCTGTAAGGCAGCAATGCTAACCACAGCGCCACCATGCTGCTCCATGTGCAACCATGCCATTCCATAGCGCACAGGATCATAAAATCCCTACAGCGCAGAAGGAGACCATTTGGCCTATCAAGTCTGCACCAACTCCCTGACAGAATCTCTTCTCCAAGTCCACCCCCATCCCAACCCAAGCCTATCCCTGTCATTCCATACATTTACAATGGCTAATCTACCTAACATGCACATCTTTTGGACTTTAGGAAAAAAACCAGAGCACCCAGAGGAAAACCCACGCAGCCATGAGGAGAATATGCAAACTCTACAGGCAGTCACACAAGGTTGGGTCCCTGGCACCTTGAGGCAACAGTGCTAACCACTGTGCCACCATGTCCCCAAATTTCTCCAAATTTGCAGATGACCCAAAGCTGGGTGAGAGGGGAGTTGTGAGGAGGATGCAGAGATACTTTAGTGTGATTTGGACAAGATCGGTGACTGGGCAAATGCATCGTAGATGCAGTATAATGTGGATAAATGTGAAGTTATCTGCTTTGATAGCAAGAACAGGAAGGCAAATTATTATCTGCATGGCGATAAATAGAGAAAGGGGAATGTGCAATGGGATCTGAATATCTTTGTATACCAGTTGCTGAAAGCATGCAGATGCAGCTGGTGGTACAAAAGACAAATGGTGTATTGGCCTTCACAATGAAAGGATTCAAATAAAGGAACAGGGACTGCTGCAATTATACAGGGCCTTGGTGAGAGCACACCTGGAATATAATTGGCTGTTTTGGCCTCCTTATCTGAGGAAGGATGTTCTTGCTTGAGAGGGAGTGCAGAGAAGGTTTACCAGACTGATTCTTGGGTTGACGGGGCTGATGTAGAAGGGGGGATTGGGTCGGTTAGGATTATATTTACTGGATTCGTAAAAAATGAGGTAGTCCTCTAAAAACCTATAAAATGCTAACAGGATTAAATGCAGGAAGGATGTTCCTGATGATAGGGCTTGCAAAACCAAGAGTCACAGTCTTGGGATACAGGGTACACTGTTTAGGACTGTGATGAGGAGAAATGTCTTCGTCTAGAGCATGGTAAGTCTGTGCAATTTATTACCATAGAAAGCATCTGAGGCCAAAATTGCTCTGACAAAATTGTAATAATCTTGCCGAGACCAGATTCCGTCACCATCATCCTTTATTTACAGTGTCTTTAGAATACCATTCAGTGGATACAGAGTATAGGTCAGCCCAAGTCTTTTGACTGTCGACCTGAGTGAAGTCAACGGGTTTGAAACCCCCGCTGCTTCTTTCCTATTGGGCAAGCTTCCACTATGGCCCTATGGCCATCATAACATCCCTCTCCCCTCAAGTCCATTCCTTCCTCAAAATGCCTGCCACAGGAGGGCCATTTCCACTGCTTAGCAATCAGCCTGGGGTCAATTGGATGAAGGACCAGATCAAGGGATGTGAAAGGGATTGGAGACATTTGCCTCCAAAGGGAGTGCCATGAAATCACTGTCGCCAGTTCTTCCTGGCTCTTGCATCCATTGGGGTGATGGTCTATTCTGCTTCCATCTTGGAATCTGTGACCTCATCGCCTGGAGGGGCAGATGTGTGTTGACTTCCTGTTGTGGCTCAATGCTGGCAATGGCAAACTGCATGGCTGTTAATAAGACCTACACTGGCATGGGCTCCCTACTCCTGAGATGTTCCAGTTGTTTCTTAACAATTTTGCCCTGGACTTAAAAGACTTTTCTGTTACAACCCCAGGGATCCAACTGTGACTATCTTCAAAATTCCTCATGTGGGCTGGGTCACCAGTTTTGAATGTTCTTTCTGTTCTTACGGGATCATAATGCTTCTTCTGCTTCACTTGTTGGGCTCCACCCTCCCTGCCAGGTTTGGGAACAGTAAACTTAATCTTGTCTGAATCTTCCAACCCATTAACAAATCTACTGGGGCGATTCTTGTCATTGTGTAAGGGGTAGTCCTATAATCAAATGTGCCAGTTTGGTCTCTGTGGATGTTGCGGATTGGTTCTTCATGACAAGCTGAAAAGTCTGCACTGCCCAGTCAGCCAACGCATTTGATGATGGATGATAGGGTGCTGTCCGAATGTGTTTGATTCCATTAGAAAGCGTGAAGGCCTAAAACTCAGTTCTAGTAAAGGCAGTGCCATTGACAGAGGCTAGGACTTCAGGTAATTCATGCATGCAAAAATTTTGTTTTAGTTTCTCAAATGTAGCATGGGAAGTGATGGAAATCAAAACCAACAATTTGGAATGCGCATCGACTATAATCAGGAACGTGGAGCCCAAAAAAGGGCTGGCAAAGTCCACATGTACTCACACCCAGGGTCTACCAGGCTTCTCCTATGGATTTAGGGAGGCTGTCACTTAAACACTTAAGTGGCGGCATGGTAGCACAGTGGTTAGCTTTGCTGCTTCACAGCTCCAGGGACTTGGGTTCGATTCCTGTCTTGGGCCACTGTCTATGTGGAGTTTGCACATTCTCCTTGTGTCTGCGTGGGTTTCCTCCAGGTGCTCCGGTTTTCTCCCACAGTCTAAAGATGTGCAGGTAAGGTTGATTGGCCATGTTAAAATTGCCCCTTAGTGTACAAGGATGCTTAGGTTAGAGGGATTAGCGGGTGAAATATGTAGGGATATGTGGGTAGGGCCTGGGTGGGATTGTTGTTGGTGCAGACCTGATGGGCAGTAGGGCCTCTTTCTGCACTGTAGGGTTCTATGATTCATCAATCTGATTTAATGAGGTAGCTTCCACTGCTTCAATGGGCAGAGAATTCCAAAGATTCATTACACTCTGGAAGAAGAAGTCTCTCCTCAGCTCTGTTCTAAATTGACTCCCCCTTATTTTGAGGCTGCGCTCTCTAAGTCTTGTTTCCATTCTAAGTAGAAATAATCTCTCTGCTTCTACCCTGTCAAGCCCCTTCATTATCTTATATGTCTCTATAAGATCTCCCTTCAGCCTTCTAAACTCCAACAAGTACAGGCCCAGCCTACTCAATCTTTCCTCATAAGCGAACCCCCTCATCTCTGGAATCAACCTGGTGAACCTTCTTTGCACTCCCTCCAAAGCTAATATATCCTTTCTCAAATAAGGGGACCAAAATTACACACAGTCCTCTAGGTGTGGCCTCACCAGTACCGTGTACAATTTCAGCAAGACCTCCCTGCTTTTATACTCCATCCCTGATTCATGCACAAGGACCCCCAGGTCCCTCTGCACAGTAGCATGTTGTAATTTTTCACCATTTAAATAATAGTCCATTTTACTATTATTCCTTCCAAAGTGGATGACCTCATACTTGCCAACGTTATACTCCATCTGCCAGATCCTCACCCACTCACTCAGCCTATCAAAATCTCTCTGCAGACTTTCTGTGTCCTCCATGCAATTTGCTTTTGCACTCATCTTTGTGTCATCTGCAAACTTTGTTACCGTACACTCGGTCCCCTCCTCCAGATCGTCTTTGTATATGGCAAACAGTTGAGGCCCCAGCACCGATCCCTGCGGTACGCTACTAGTCACCAACTGCCAACCAGAAAAGCACCGATTTATTTCAACTCTCTGCTTCCTGTTAGATAGCCAATCCTCAATCATTCTTTTACAGGTGTCCTGCTATTTCTCCCTTAATGATAAATTCCAGCATTTTCCCAACTATGGATGTTAAGCTAACAGGCCTGCAGTTACCCGCCTTTTGTCTATCTTCTTTTTTAAACAGTGGTGTTATGTTAGCTGTTTTCCAATCAGTTGGCACCTATCCAGAGTCCAGCGAATTTTGATAAATTACAACTAACGCATCTGCTATTACTTCTGCTATTTCTTTCAGCACCCTGGGATGCATTCCATCTGGACCCAGGAACTTGTCTACCTTCAGTCCCATTAGCCTACCCAGCACTACCTCTTTAGTAATAGTGATTGATTTAAGGTCCTCCCCCCTACAGTCCCATGACCGTCAATTGTCGGTATGTTATTTGTATCCTCTACTGTGAAGACCGACTCAAAAAACTTATTTAAGTCCTCGGCCATTTCCTCGTTTCCCACCATTAAATCCCCCTTCTCATCCTCCAAGTGTCCAACATTCACTTTTGCCGCTCTTTTCCGTTTTATATATTTGTAAAAACTTTTACTATCAGTTTTTATATTTTGTGCTAGTTTAGTTTCATAATCTATCTTTCCTTTCTTTACTGCTTTCTTAGTAGTTCTTTGTTGTTTTTTAAAGCTTTCCCAATCTTCTTGTTCCCCACTAATTTTGGCCACTCTGTATGCATTGGTTTTTAATTTGAAACTCTCCTTTATTTCCTTAGTTATTCGTGGCTGTTATCCCTTTTCTTACATTCCTTCTTTTGCACTGGAATATATTTTTGCTGAGTACTGAGAAAAATCTCCATAAAAATCCTCCACTGTTCATCAACTGTCCCACCAACTAGTCTGCGCTCCCAGTCTACATTAGCAACTCCACCCTTATCCTATCATACTCCCCTTTGTTCAAGCAGAGGACACTGCTTTGGGACCCTACTTTCTCACCCTCCATCTGTATTAGGAATTCAACCATATCAGTCATTCCAAGAGGATCCCTCACAAGAAGATCATTAATTTTACCTATCTCATTACACAGGACCATATCAAAGATAGCTTGATCCCTCATGGATTCTGTAACATACTGTTCGAGGAAACCAACTCGACAACATTCTAAGAACTCTTCCTCAAGTCCCCCACGTCCGACTTGAGTTGACTAATCAATATGTAGATTAAAATCCCCCATGATTATTGCTGTTCCCTTTTTGCACGCATCAGTTATTTGTATGTTTATAGCCCCCCCTCCTTGAAGTTATTATCTGGGGGCCCATAGACCACACCCACCAGTGACTTTCTCCCCTTACTATTCCTTATCTCCACCCACATTGATTCCACATTTTGCCCCTTATTCTATATCGTCTCTCACTACCACCCTGATGTTATCTTTAATTAACAGAGCCACCCCACCTCCTTTTCCTTCCTGTCTATCCTTCTGAAATGTCTGATACCCCTGGATATTCAGTTCCCAGTCCTGGTCACTCTGCAACCACGTTTCTGTAATGGCCAGTAGTAGATCATACCCATTTGTACTGATTTGTGCCGTCAGCTCATTCATTTTGTTTTTAATGCTATGTGCATTCAGGTAAAGTGTCTTTATGTTAGTCTTTCTTATCTGGACCCAATTTGTTAGTGCATTCTTTCATTTGCACGCTCTGTCCCTTCCTGTCACAGACTGGTTATCCTTTCCCAGACCATCTCCCTGCACTGCGTTGACCACCTCCCTTCTCATGCTTGTCACCTTTTTTACTCCATCTGAGGTTAGATTCCTGCCACCTTCTATACTCTTTGTCCTATTACATGGTCTGGAAACTTTACTAACCTCTTCTGAGCCCTCGGCTCCTTTAACTGGTTGAAAGTCTTCATCATTAACCTGCAGTCCTACCTTCTCCTCTACCTTTGATTTAGTAATTCTCCATACAACTGAACTCTCCCCCCCACTATTTAGTTTAAAGCCCTATCTACAGCCCTAGTTATACGATTTGCCAGGACTCTGGTCCCAGCATGATTCAGACGAAGACCATCCCATCAGAACAGGTCCCCACTTCCCAATACGATGCCAATGTCCCATGAATTCAAACCCATTCCTCCCACACCAATCTTTGAGCTGCGCATTTACCTCTTTAATCTTATTGAACCTGTGCCAATTCACTCGTGGCTCAGGTAGTAATCCAGAGATTATTACCTTTTTGGTTCTGCTTTTTAATTTAGCTCCTAGCTTTCCATATTCCCTTAGCAGAACCTCTGTTCCTGTTCTGCCTATGTCATTGATACCTACATGGACCACGACAACTGGATTTTTACCCTCCCTCTCCAAGTTCCTGTGCAGCCCAGATGAGATATCCTGGACCCAAGCACCAGGTAGGCAACACAACCTTGGGATTCTCGATCCTGGTCACAGAGAACAGTGTCAATGCCCCTAACTACACTATCCCCAATTACTACTACATTTCTTTTTTCTCCGTCCACATGAATGGCTCCTTGTACCACAGTGCCGTGGTCAGTTTGCTCGTTCTCCTTGCAGTCACCGCTCCTGTCCACACTGGGAGCAAGAATCTCAAACCTGTTGGACAGGTTCAGGGATTGAGGGTCCTGGGACTCTACCTTCTGGATCCCACTTCTTCCCTCACTCGCAGCCACACCCTCTTGTCCCTGACCACTGGCTGAATTAGTTAGCCTAAGGGGTGTGACTGTCTCCTGAAACACAACGTCCAGGTAACTCTCCCCCTCCCTGATATGTCGCAGTGTCCGAAGCTCAGAATCCAGCTCATCAACCCTGAGCTGGAGTTCCTCAAGCAACCAACAGTTACTGCAGACATGCTCACTGGAAATTACATGATTCCCAGTGTCTTGATTAATACCGGCAAGCTTACCAAGGCCAGTCTTCAGTCATCACCATGATATATTTACAGTGTGTTCGAAATGCCTTCCAGTGACTCCAGAGCGCTTATCAGTCCTGAGTCTATCGACTGCTGGCCTAAGTGTAGCCAGTTGGTTTTAAACCCCCCACTGCTCCTTCCCTTTATTTGCATAATAGGGAGCTCATATTATATGAGACCCAAGGGTCGATGATCCCCCATGGCCATCATAACAGAAGGGTCATCCAACCTCAAAATGTTAGCTCCATTGTCTCTCCGCAGATGCTATCAAACTTGCTGAGATTTTCCAGCATTTTCTGTTTTTATTTAAAGCCAAAATATTGCTTACTTTGAAGAAGCAGTTAAATTTAGCTCCTGGGTGAAGGAGGTCAAAGGATTTGTGGGGAAGGTGGGATCAGGCTTTTGAGTTGAATGATCAGCCTGAATCATACTGAATAGTGGAACAGGCTCAAAGAGCTGAATGGCCTACTCTTGCTCATATTTTCTATGTTGGAACCATTACCATTGACAGAAAAGGCTTTTAAGGGGAGTTGACGTATGGGATGTTAAAGATTAAACTTGGGGATTCCTCCCAGTGCCATGTCCAGGATTGATCAGGCAATGTAACATGTGGCTACGGGGAAACTTCCAGAATCCTGGGGCTTTGAGACCAGTACTGGGACAAGAGGGATGTGTACAAGGTGGATGGGTGACACTTTAGCTATTGGGAAAACCTGATGAAAGCTTATGGACCTGAAACATTAACTCAGTTCCTCTCTCCACAGATGCTTCCAAACTTGCTGAGCATTTCCAGTGTTTTGATGGCTGTTTGTTTGTAGTATTATTCACAGCAGATCACTGAGCCCTTTTATAGCTGGGATTCTCTGCTGCCAAAAACTCTCTGTTCACTGGAGAAAAGATTCTGTTCTTCAGTATCATCAATAGCCTGAACAAAATTGAAAGCAGAGACTCAGGAGCTTTTCAAACTGTGCAAAGTATAAATGGCACAGTTCTATAGGGAGTGCAGGGAGAAACAATGCCCAGGGAGATCCCTGTACAGAAATCTCTGAAGGTGGCCAGGCAAGATGATAATACTGTTAAGCAAGATTGATTAAATATCCTTGCCCCTTTCCCCTATGTCCTCTCCCCTTCCCTTTCTCCACTCTCCCCTGTGCCCTTTCCCCATGCCTTCACCTCTGTACCCTCCCTCCTGTGCCCTTTCCCATAGTGCCGTCTCCCCTCTCCCCTGTGCCCTCTCCCCATTCTCTCTCCCCACTTGCTCTGTGGATAAATACCCAACTGACTGTTTCTGACTCAGTTGTTTTTGGAATTCTGCCATAACTTTCACATGCTTTGGAACATTCCGGATGGTTTTTTTCTCAGAGATTGAAGAATATTTTTAGGAACTGTATTTCCTGGGGACAGTAAGTTGAATTGTGTAACTTCCTATTTTCACAATTACTCCACATGTTATCTCATGTCTGTTCCATCCTTTTCAATACATTTATTTCAGGGTCAGGGTCAGATAGTGCATTCAAACTGGAAACCCAAAGATGTGCAGGTTAGGTAGATTGGTCATGGTAAATGCATGATGTTACAGGGATAGGGCAGACGCGTGGACCTGGGTAAGATGCTCTTTCACAGAGTTGGTGAAGACTCGATGGGCTGAATGGCCTTCTTCTGCTCTGTAGGGATTCTACGCTATGGATTCTAAGCTGCCACAAAGCACAGTCTGTCAAAACCCCAGTTTGACCTCACTGCCAAAATCCTTTCAATTGCCTTGTAGGACATCCCACAGTTCTAATAAACTGACCGACAAGTACTTCCAGTACTGGCAGGTCACCTGCCTTCTTCAACTAGCTCGGCTAACCTCAGCCAGCTTCTACCTGCTCCCAGTTCTTCTTCCTGGTGTTTCTGTTCCCCCAGCTCATGTTCCCTTTTCCATCTCATGTTTTCATTGTGTTCACATTTCACACTATTCATACTCTCCAAACGACTCACATTCCCACTCAGGTTCCCAATCCAATTCACACTCTAAATCCTACATCCATTCCTGTGTGAATTCCCACACACATTTCCATTTCTATTGATGCCCCCAAAATGCTCCCATTCCAGCACACATTCCTGCTCCAATTCATGCTCTCATTCCCATTCCATTTCCCACACCTTTTCCCACTGCTTTTCTGACTCACATTTCCACTTAAAGGGTCAGTACTGAGGGAGTGCTGCACTGTCAGCAGGTCAGTACTGAAGGAGTGTTGTATTCACAGAGATTCAGTACTGAAGGAATGCTTCCCAGTTAGATAGCCAGGACTGAGGGAATCAGAAGGTCAGTACTAACGGAGTTCAGCACTGTTGTAGGGTCTGTACTAAGGGATTACTGCACTATCAGAGAGCCGGTACTGAGGGAGCATTGCACTGTGGAAGGCCAGTACTGAGTCCTGCACTTTCAGTAGGTCAGTACTGATGAAGTGCTGCTCTGTCAGAGGGTCAGTACTGAGGGGGCACTGCACTGTCAGAGGATCAGCATTGACACAGTGCTGCACTATCGGAAGGTCAAAATTGCAGGAGTGCCTTGCTAGTTAAGGTCAGTACTGAGGTAGTGCTGTTGCTCTAATCCAGGGATTACTGGACAGTGATCAGGAACAGAATCCTGGCTGATTTTATCTCTCTCTCTCTAACCCAGGAATTACTGTACAGGAATCAGGAATAGAATCCTCAATGATTTTATAGAAAATGCTGGAAAGCCTCAGCAGGTCTGACAGCATCTATGAGGACAGAATGCAACCAAAGTTTCAAATCTAGATGACTCTTTGTCAGAGATTCGTTTGTGCTCTGATGACAGATCATCTAGACTCAAAATGTTGGCTCTATTCTCTCTCCACAGATGCTGTCAGAGGCTGAGATTTTCCAACATTTTCTGTTTTTGTTTCAGATTCCAGTATTTTGCTTTTATCTGATTGGTTTTATTTCTCTCTCTAACCCAGGGATCACTGGGCAGTGATCGGAAGTAGAATCCTGGATGAATTCTTCCCTCTCTCTAATGCGGGAGTGACTGAACAATCCATTCTTTCTGTGTTGAGCCCAGTGTAACAGGAAGGACATTCACCTGTTCATCCAATCTCAAAGTGCAGTCCTGATACCAAGAAACTCCCACAAATGTTTGGAGTCAAACCTATGTAGACTGTATATGTGTTGACGCTTACCTGCGCGATCACTGACCCTGATCAAGAACATGGTCAGCAGGACTCCAATGTGAAGATAACACTTCATATCTCGGGGATGTTCACAGCACAAGTGGACAGTAATAGTGAATAAGAGAGGGGTGAGCAACTCCCTATTTATATTGAGACAGAGAAAGGAAGCAGGAAAAGTTTCTAGGCTGTGACTAATGCAGGAATGTGACTGTGGTTCTGCTGCATAATTACATTGGAAAAATTTCAAGTCAGAATTCAATTGAAGTGAGATTTAACACATTCCAACATCAGAGTCCACAAAGCTGATTATTTGGATTCCTGTCCTTGGTCAAGTCCCAGATGAAAGGCAGTGTCACACAAGCCTCCTGAAACTGTCAGTAGGGGCTCGGTGATGAAGCTTTGCAGGAGTTTGCTTTGTGCTGAGCAATCTGCCCCCAAGCTGACTGTGTAGAAATGAACCTGGATTCAATACTCCAAGCACATAGATTAATCACCAATGGTAATGATAATGATAATGGTAATAATGGGCAGCACAGTAGCACAATGGTTAGCACAACTGCCTCACAGTACCAGGGACCCAGGTTCAATTCCAGCCTCAGGTTACTGTCTGTATGGAGTTTGCACATTCTCCCCATGTCTGCATGGATTTCCTCTGGGTTCTCCAGTTTCCTTCCACAGTCCAAAGATGTGCATGTTAGGTGGATTGGCCATGATAAATTGCTCTTTAGTGTCAGGACAATTAACAGTGCAAATACATGAGGTCATGGGAATAGGTCCTGGTTATTGTTGTGGGTGCAGACTCAATGACCTGAGTGGCCTCCTTCCACAATGTAGAATCTATGATAATGCTGAAACTGGACTGTGGGACAACCATAGAATCATAGGCACAGAAAAAGGCCATTCTGCCCATTGTGTCTGCACCGACCGATAAACGACCCACTCAGCTTCATCCCATTTTCCAGGTTTGGTCCAGCAGATTACAGTGCTTCAGGTGCAAACCCACACACCTTTTCAATAAGTTCAGGGATTCTGTCTCTAATCCCTTTCAGGCAGTGAGTTTCAGAATCCCTCTGGGTGAAAAGGTTTTTCCTCTAATATTTCCACCAGTCACTTTCAAGCTGTGCACCCCCCACCCCCCACCCCGCCCCCCCGTCACTGATCTTGTTGCTGGGTTAAATAGACTCCTTCCATCCACTCAATCCAGGCCCCTCACTATTTTGTACATCTCAGGTAAATCTCCCCTCAACCTCCTCTGTCCCAAGGAGAACAACCCCAGCCTATCCAATCTTTCCTCACAGCTACAATTTTCCAGTCCTGGCAACATCCTCATCCATCTCTTCTGTACCCTCGCTAATACCATGACATCTTGTCTGTAATCAGGTGATTGGAATTGCACACAGTACTCAGGTTAATGCCTAACTAATGTTTTATATAATTCCAGCACGACCTCCTTGCTCTTATTTTAAGATGAGAAAAAAATTAGAGAAATGAAATACAATACTTCCAATTTGCATAGAGTGCAAGTATGTATGTGTATGTATGTTTGTGTGTGTATATATCTGCATATATAACAGTACCTCATTGAGAAAATGAACATCAGTTACATAAATAATCACCCTGTATCCAAGAAGTTTTAAGTTTTGAATTAGACTGGTGGGACAGCTGTAACCTATGACCTGCTCCATTTGGGAATGCCACATCACTTTCTCAAGAAGATGTGTCTCCTGTTGTTCAATCACACTTGAGGGTACCTGAAATCACGATTCATAACAGGAGTGCTGGTCCATGTGGCAGACTAATTCATAGAATCATAGAAATCATAGAAACCCTACAGTGCAGAAGGAGGCCATTCGCCCCATAAAGTCTGCACCGACCACAATCCCACCCAGGCCCTACTCCCATATCCCTACATATTTGTCCTCTAATCCTTCTAACTTACACATCCCAGGACTCTAAGGGGCAATGTTTTTTAACATGGCCGATCAACATAACCCACACATCTTTGGACTGTGGGAGGAAACCGGAGAACCCGGAAGAAACCCCTGCAGACAGGAGGAGAATGTGCAAACTCCACACAGATAGTGGCCCAAGCTGGGAATCAAATCCAGGTCCTTAGAGCTGTGAAGCAGCAGCGCTAACCACTGCCGCCCTGGATCATCATCTGCAGGAGAGAGTTCAGAATAATAAGGGTAGAGAGAGTCAAGCAGTGCAGAAATCCTCCAGGTGTGTGCAAGCCAGTCAAACTGGTATTCAGCATTGAATACTGGTGAGCATGACAACATTGCAAAGGATCACAGTCTTGACTCTGGCTCCATGTTGGAAAGGATTGTACAGAGAATGTCAGAACACTGGAATAATTTGAGATTTGATAGTCAAGGGGATAAACAGACGTTCCGCTGCTGTGAGATATATATGGTATTGTCTCTGGAGTACAAAGTTAGGGGCCTAACAGAAGTGTGACAGAATGTTCTACGGCGGAAAGAGAAAAGTGATGTTTCTTGTTCCATGCGTCGGAAGTTTGGAGGGACAAAGCTGTATTAGGATGTTTATGGCTGACAGAGTTAATGGGCAGGATTTCCTGGCTGTTTCTGCTGGCAGGGACTTCCAGTCCCACCAGCAGTTACCCCCCTGCCTCAGGTATTCCAGCAGCAGAGGGTGCAAACAATGGGAGATGCCATTGATAGCAGAGAGACCAAAGATCCTGGCACTGGCCAATATTTCAACCACTGGAAGACATGTGGCAGGAAGGAGCAGAAAATCCCACCTGGGGGACTGGAAAAACAGTACCGCCAACATGATAATGTAAGAGACAGACACATGACAAAGAGTCTCAAAGGAGAAAGCTCAAAGTTTACACTGAGTAACATTTAGTCTTGTACATCTGTCAATAATTCTGTTCCTTCAGTAAACAGTTATTACTGAGATATATCTATGCCTCTGCAACCTCTTTCAATCAGTCAAAACCAATATATCATATCATGTAGCAGTGAAGAACCCCAAAATCTTCCAAAATCAACTTGAAAAAGATTACAACCTGATAAAAGTTTTCAGTATGACAGTTGAAAATTGCCAGAAGAGCTCGGTAGGATACATGGAGACTGAGAGGCAAAGAGAAAAATCAACTTCTCAGCTTACTAGAAACTACACCAAGGTACACAGAGATCTGTGAAAATATCCTATTATCAGTAGAGTCAAAGAGCTAATGACGACCAAGGAAAGATGTGCAAAGTTTGAAAAAGGAGCTTCAAATGCATAGCCCAGTGAGAAGGCAGCAGCAGGAGAATTCTGTATGAATGTGTATAGGTTTTGATACTCTTGGCAGGTTCGCTGCCTACTCCAATATCAGTCTTTACACATTGTGACGGTCGGGCTGCAATTGGACAAATAAATCAGCTGCTAGAAACAATTCCCTGAAGGGAGGAAAGCAGTAAACTGGCCTTAATAATCAGTTAGGTAAGTAGATTCAAAATTCTGCGCTGGCCAGGCAACACAAATTTCGGAGTTCCAGCTCACAGCTTTAGAGAACACTATCTATACCACTTACTGTATCCTTTCCATCATTACCATGTTCCTCTTCACACTCATCTCACCCTAACTTGAATGATGTCATTCACCATGGTCCCTGACCAATCTGCTTATCCACACAGCTAACAAGCACCTTGTACTCACTGGACAAAGCCAGGGGCTGGGTTCCTCCCTTACTACATGCTGGCTTCCTTTACTGTCCAGACTTGCAGTCAAGATTGTTGACTGATGTTCTATCTAACCTAAGGGGAGTGATTAACTCCTGGGACAAAGTGTCTGGGTAACTCTCCCCCACTCTGATGCTTCACAATGTCCAAAGCTCAGCCTCCAGCTCAGAAACCTGGAGCTGAAGTTGTCTAAGACAATTTAAGCAGATAGGAGCAGGAGGAGGCCATTTGGCTCTTCGAGCCTGCTCCACCATTCATCACGATCGTAGCTGATCGTCCAACTCAATAGCCTGCTTTCTCCTCATACTCTTTGATCTCATTCGTCCCAAGTGCTGTATCAGACTGCCTCTTAATACAGTCAATGTTTTGGCATCAGCTACTTCCTGTGGTAATGAATTCCACAGGCTCACTACTGTTTGGGTGAAGAAATGTCTCCTCATCTCAGTCCTAAATGATCTACCTCAAATCCTCAGAGTGTGACTCCTGGTTCTGGACTCCCCAACCATCGAGAATATCCTCCCTGCAAACCCTGTAAGAATTTTATGTTTCTCTATGAGATCCCCCTCATTTGTCTGAACTCCAGCAAAAACAATCCTGACCCAGTCAATCTCTCCTCATACATCAGACCCGCCATCCCCAGAGTCAGCCTGATAAACCTTCGATGCATTCTCTCGAGAGCAAGAACATCCTTCCTCAGAAAAGGAGACCAAAACTGCACACAACATTGTAGGTATGGCCTCACCAAGGCCCTGTATAATTGCAACAGTACATCCCTGCTTCTGTACTCAAAACCTCTCACAAAAGGGCAATATTCCATTTGCCTTCTGCCTGCTGCACCTGAATGCTTACTTTCAGTGACTGGCGCACAAGGACATCCATGTTCTGTTGCACACTCCCCTCTCCCAATTTACAACCATTTAGGTAGTTGTCTGCCTTCTTGTTTTTGCTTCCAAAGTGAATAATCCCACATTTATTCAAAATTATACCGCATCTGCCATTAATTTGCCTACTAATCCAACCTGTTCAGATCATGCTGAAAGATCTCTATTTTTGTCACAGTACACACTCCCACCCAACTTGGTATCATCTGCAAACTTTGAAATATTGCATTTTGTTCCCTCATCCAAATCATTGATATATATTGTGAATAGCTGGGGTCTCAGCACTGATCCCTGTAGCATTCCACTCGTTACTGCCTGCCAATTTGAAAAGCACCCATTAATTCCTACTCTTTGCTTCCTCTCTGCCAACCAGTTTCTATCCATCTTAATACATTTCCCCCAATACCATGCACTTTAATCTTGGATAATAATGTCTTGTGGAGGACTTTGTCAAACGCTCTCTGAAAGTCCAAATTGACTGGCTCCCCTTGTCAACTCTACTAGTTACTTCTTCAAAAAGTTCCAGCAGATTTGTCAAGCATGATTTCCTCTTCATAAATCCGTGCTCACTATGTCTGATCTGCCACTGCTTTCTAAATGCTCCGCTATAAAGTCCTTGATAATGGATTTGAGAATTTTCTCCACTACCAATGTGTGGCTTACTGGTCTATAATTCCCTGTTTTCTCTCTACCTCCCTTTTTGAATATTGGAGTGACATCATCTACCCTCCAATCTGCAGGGACTCTGAGTCTATAGAATCCTGGAAGATGACCATCAAGGCATCCAATATTTCTAGAATAACTTCCTTTATACTTTGGGGATTTATCTACCTTCAATCCCATCAATTGTCCCAGCATTATTTGTCTACTAATATTGATCTCTCTCAGTTCATCCTTTTGGGGAACTACAGTGTTTTCCTCACATTCCCAGATGCTGCAGTCACTGCAAGCCACAAGCCTTGTTATTTTTGCCCAAGTTTATTTACTTAATTAGTTAATAAATCACACCAATAAAGTAATGGAAAGTTACACGTACCTAGTTTGTGGATAAAAGGAAACAACCACTGGAGACTGAAAAGGTTTAAATAAAGGAGGAACTCTTTCGCTTCTGCACTGAGTCCCATGTGAAAATTCCCTATAACACCCTGTTTCTGTGATCTTGGTATAGTCCCCATTCCATGCTTTAAAGGGTTGAATGGCCTAATCTACTCCTCTGTTTCTATGACAGCTGAACGTGCTGAGGATACTCGCGCATTCTGTTTAAAGCCTCAGGATCATTAATCAGCTTACAGTGTGAGTGAATGGAAAATGAGGATGAAAACAGGGAGGTAATTCAACAGTATTCATCTGTTTAATAAAAACGAGGAATGAAGCTGCTTTGAGACAACAAGAGAAACTTCATCAAAAATCTCCTTTATTTCATCATCACAGTTTCAATTTATAAACAGCAGGAGCTGAGAAATCAGTGAAGAAATGAGGGAAGAGAAGGGATCAAATAATAAAAACAATGAGATTAGCAATCGAAACAGAGAATCCCAATGTCTCCCTCACCGATTGTTCTCAGTATTTTCCCCACCCCACAAACAGTGTCTTCCCTAATTACTCCCCCAGCGTCTCCTTCTCCCCTCTTTCAGTGTTTCCCCCATCCCCAGTCTCCCTTACCCCCTCCACCAGTGTGTCCCCTTCCATCAGTTTCTCCCTCACCCCTAGTGCCTCCCCACCAACCTCCCCATTGTCTCCCAGTGTCTCCCCACCCCCTCCTTTCTCTGACCCCTCACTGCTGGCCTAGTGGTGAGAGCTGTGGTTGTAATTCTGTTCATCTTCTCTGGCCGAGGGCAGTCAGGGGTCTGAGGGACAAACCCCACTGAAATGGGGAGACTGATTGTTTATACTCACACGGCCTCACATTGTTGAATGTGAAGTCTATGGAATATTGCCCGACCTCAGAGCTTTCATTGGCTGGGACCCACATTGATACAGTGCCACCATTTTGTTTCTGTCACTTTTGGTGATTGTGGTTTATACGGGAAAATGTAGTTACCATGGTAATTATTAGTGCTAATGATCACATCAACGGTAAGTTTACAAATGATCACATAATCAACATTTCAATCTCATCCTGAATCTGTCCCTAAGCCAGTAAGATATCACATCACGACAACAGTCTCTGTATTTTAAATGGTCTTAAAGTGCTATGCTTTCAATGTCTTCTTCTCTTCTTGTGTCTTCACTTCTTCAGTCGTCTTTCCAGAAATCTGACTGCAGCTTGTGTCCATTTCTCATTTGCTTTAGCACAAATTCTCATATTCCGTCTGTTTGTAAAACTGAAAGAATGAAATGAGATGTCAGTATCAGAGAGTTACAGACACCAGCTCCATATCTTTTATTTCAACACACTGCAATCAAAACACCTTGAAAGACTTACATAATGGCAGGAATGGAGCAGCCAATTGTTCTCTTGTAGCTCACTAGCCTTTTATGAACAATAGGAGTGGGTTTAAAATTCTCACAACATTCGACTGTTACAATGCCAACTGCAATGAGATGGAGAAAGAGACACAGTTAAATATGGGGTGGATACCACAGCAGATTCTCGCTAACATTATCCTTTAGCTAGTTACATAGAAACATATTACAGAAATGAAACAGACCATTTGGCCCAACTGATCTGTACTGATGTTTATAAACCTCCTTCAACGGTCAGCTCTCAACTTTCACTTTTCTAGAAAAAAGATACAATCTATTCAATCTTTCTTCTCTCATCTAGGATCATAGTTTGGGCGGCATGGTAGCACAATGGTCAGCACTGTGCCTCACAGTTCCAGGGGCCTTGGTTCGATTCCCAGCTTGCGTCCCTATCTATGGAGTTTGCACATTCTCCCGTGTCTGCGTGGGTTTCCTCTGGGTGCTCCAGTTTTCTCCTATAGTCCAAAGATTGCCGGTCAGGTACATTGGCCATGCTAAATTGCCCCTCATTGACCTGCATTGTGTAGGTTAGAGGAATTGCGGGGGTAAATATGTGGGGTCTCAGGGATAGGGCCAAATGAGATTGTTGCCTGTACAGACTCAATGGGCCAAATGGCCTCCGACTGCACTGTAGGGATTCTATGACTCTATATTTGGAATAACCACATTGAAAAGTAATAAATAACATGAGCAAATGGTGGAAGGGCCAGCAGGCTATTTTAAACTGCTTGTCACAGTTTAGTTCATTCTGACATTCTCGGAGAATATTGCCAATAAGGAAGTTTCTTTCTCTTACCCGGTGAAGCAGCAACATCCTGTATCAAGCAGATCAGCAGTGTTCCCAAAACAGCAGCAGCCACACAGTGTGCTGTCTTCATCATGTCCTTGCCCAACTTGGAAGTGTTGAGTGTTGAAGAGTGAGTGTGGGTTGTCAGGAGTCAGTTATCACCTCATGGTTTATATTGTGTCAAACTGCAGAGTCTGCAATGGGGAGACCCCCTGGAACTTTGCCCATTCGCCAGAATGAAAGTTCTCCAATGTAATTGTTGCTCCATTTCAGCATTCCCTGAAATGGGAAGTGCATGTTGTTCTGTGAATGGGAGTTCTTGGGTTTAGCAGCATTGAATGCCTGGAACTTCCTGCGTCGGTGATTCTTCAGAAACTGTCATTTTCCCCAGGTAATTTCACCACTTCCCCATCTGGACAAAGAGATAACCAATGAGAAAAGTTGAGCTTTCTGTTTTGACCATTCCACACTGAGCACCCTGTGGGACACAGCTCTGAGGAGGCAGTAAGTTTAAACATCAAAATATATCAGTGTGTGTGGAAAAGGCATAAAGACTGTCTTTCCATAAGTGGTCTTGCACCATCTTGAGACACAGCAGAATGCTTCACAGTTACTGAAACTCTTCTGATATGTAATCACTGTTGTAATGTACGGAAGGCAGCAGGAAATTTGTACACAGCAAGATCCCACAAACAGCAGTGTAATTATCGCCAGATAAATGATTTTAATGATGTTGATTGAAAGATGTATAATTCCCAGGGAGAGCTGCCCTGTTCTTCTAAATAAAAAAATGTGATATTTTACTCCACCTTGAGAGGGCAGACAGGGCCTTGTTAGAATGTAACTCGTGGTAACATTGCATCTGTTGTGATGTGACCAATGGGAACAAGCTGTAAGGTTCAGTTGGCCGAGTAAACCATGTAACCAATGACAGAATGCTGTGATGACCAGCTGACTCAGTATAAATTAGAACATTTTGGGAATTGTGGGGAACTTGGAATGGCTCAGAGTGAGGCCTCAAGTTTGGAGTAATGATGTTTCTTTATAAAACCTTTGATTTATAAGTTGGAGTAAGTTTTGTTATATTTTAATTGTCTGCACTGGAAGAATTCCTTCTGGATCAACAGGCCTCAGATTAACATCACCCTTGAAATGTGGGTAGCCCAGGCAGTGCATCATTCCCTCTGTGCAGCATTGAAGTGTAAACTGAGCTTCAGGTTTCTGAGTGGATTTTGAGGTTCTGACCTGTGTGAGTGATGTGAGTGAGACCGAATGAGCCACAGCTGAGAATAAGATCAGTGATGGTGTTAATGAAAAGATTGTCGATAGTTCTGAGCTGCTCCTTGTATCCTGCAATCTCGATTGGGAATTGGTTAGTAAACAGACTGTAGATATATTCTGGTGTCCATTTAACTCTTCTGTGTTTGCACCACTTTGAAACAACTTACACAGCATGGTAAGTTGGGCAGCATGGCCGGTGCAGGCTTGAAGGACGAAGGGGCCTATTCCTGTGCTTTAATTTTCTTTGTTCTTTGTTCTTTATACATCACTATTTATTTCCCCAAGTTCCCTAACATCCATGCCTTTCTCAATTGCAAATACTGATGAGAAATGTTCATTTAGGGTCTCACCTACAGGAGGGAAATAAAATGAGTTGAGCCTTGGAGACCTTGTCAAACTTCAAGAAAAGCTTTTCTTTTACATGCTTGAGGGAGACCTGGACTCCAGCCTGAAATCTCAGGTTGCCTGCAAATCCTTCTCTGCCTCTGTTAGCTTGGTGCAGGTTATTACACTACTTGAGTCACAAAGGTTTACATTAGCATATTAATTCCTTGAGTTGGATACAAGATGGTTCTTCTAATCTCATTATGCAGACTGCATCATTCAGTACAACTTCATTAATCAGTTCTTTGGGCAGTTCCGTTTACCTGATTATAATGTCAAAGCGTTGTATTTGCCCAAATGATTTACAACGATATATTAATCATTCCCCCCCTCCCTCCCCCAGCTAGATGATCGTGTTTTACAGAAGACCAAGCCCTCCCTCAACTATATGGAGCTTGGCTGTCTTAATGCAATTTCTCCCACTGTTGTGATAATTCGGAATGGACTTCTGCATATCAAAAGTTGATAGCAGAGCAGGCCTCTAGCTGTCCGTGGAGCAGGCCTGTAGCTGTCTGCGTTAACTCTTTCCTTCCCACTGGAAGGGCTATGGCAGGTGAGAACCTAGAAACTACCATTACCACAAAAGAGGTAGTGTTGGGCAAGTTAATGGGGCTAAAGGTAGACAAGTCTCCTGGTCCTGATGGAATGCATCCCAGGGTACTAGAAGAGATGGTGGAAGAAATAGCAAATGCACTAGCATTTACCAAAATTTGCTGGACTCTGGGGTGGTTCCCACAGATTAGAAAACAGCAGAGTGACGTCACTGTTTAAAAAAGGAGGTAGACAAAAGGCGGGTAACTATAGGTCGGTTAGCTTAACTTCTCTAATAGGGAAAACGCTTGAACCTATCATCAAGAAAGAAATAGTGAGACATCAGAATATAAATTTTCCCATTGGTCAGACGCAATATGGGTTCATGAAGGGAAGGTCATGTTTGACTAATTTGGTGGAATTCTTTGAGAACATTAAAAATGCAGTGGACAATGGGGAACCTGTGGATGTGGTATATCTGGATTTCCAGAAGGCATTTGACAAGATGCAGCACCAAAGACTGCTACATAAGATTAAGGTGCGACCGGTAATGTACTAGCATAGATGGAAGATTGGCTAACTAACAGAAAACAGGGAGTGGGGGTAAATGGATATTTTTCTGGTTGGCGATCAGTGACTAGTGGTGTGCCTCAGGGATCAGTGTTGGGACCACAATTGTTTATGATTTACATAGATGATTTGGAGTTGGGGACCAAAGTAGTATGTCAAAATTCGCAGATGGGTAGAAGAGCAAAGTGTGCAGAGGACGCTGAAAGTCTGCAAAGGGATATAGAAAATCTAAATGAGTAGGCGAGGGTCTGGCAGATGGAGTGCAATGTTGGTGAATGTGGGGTCAACCATTTTGGTAGGAATAACAGCAAAATAGACTATTATTTAAATGGTAAAAAATTGCAGCATGCTGCTGTGCAGAGGGACCTGGGTGCCCTTGTGCAGGAATCTTAAGGAGTTGGTTTACAGGTGCAGCAAGTAATTAAGAAGGCAAATGGAATTTGTCCTTTATTGCTAGAGGGATGGAGTTTAAAAACTCCATGTTCAGTCAGAATATTGAATGTAGGAAATCCTGTTAAAGTTGTACAAGACATTGATAAGGCCACACTTGGAAAACTGTGTGCAATTCTGGTGACCCTATTATAGAAAGGATATTATTAAACTAGAAAGTGCAGAAAAGATTTACTAGGATGCTACCGGGACTTGATGCATTGAGTTATAAGGAGAGGCTAAATAGACTGGGACTTTTTCTCTGGAGCATAGGAGGCTGAGGGGTGACCTGATAGAGATCTATAAAATAATGAGGGGCATAGACAAGGTAGATAGTCAATTTCTTTTCTCAAAGGTAGGGGAGTCTAAAACTAGAGGGCATAGGTTTGAGGTGAGAGGGAGAGGTACAACAGTGTCCAGAGGGGCAATTTTTTCACACAGAGGGTGGTGAGTGTCTGGAACAAGCTGCCAGAGGTAGTAGTAGAGGCGGGTACAATTTTATCTTTTAAAAATCATTTAGATAGTTACAAGTGTACAATGGGTATAGAGGGATATGGGCCAAACGCAGGCAATTGGGATTAATTTAGAGGTTTTAAAAAAAAGGGTGGCATGGGCAAGTTGGGCCGAAGGGCCTGTTTCCATGCTGTAAACCCCTATGACTCTATGACTCTATGAACAGTGAGGTTATGTCTCAGCTGTATGAAGTGCTGGTGAGGCCACAGCTGGAGTACTGTCTGCAGTTTTGGTCTCCTTACTTGAGAAACGATATACTGGTACTGGAGGGGGTGCAGAGGAGATTCACTAGATTGATTCCGGAGTAGAGAGGACTGACATATGAGGAGAGACTGAGTAGGTTCCCCCTAGGTTCGTCCCCCTTTATCTCGGAAACCTAACTCATGTCATCACTAGTATCCAAGGTCATAGCCAACATCCACGAATTTTAATTGGTGAGTCACTCTTTTGCTGGAACTGGATCCTATTTATCAGTTTGCTACCCAGCCTTGCTACCCATGAACGAATTTACTCCCTTAAATAGCAGGCCTGTGATTAAACTTGTTTTCGCGTATCCAAAAACAGATAACTCAAGCTGCCTTTCTGTGCTTCACTGTGTTAAAAGAATTCAGCCTATCCCCCTTCATGCTGCATTCAGAATGAAGTTAGTCAAGATGCGCAATACATATGTATTGAAAATACAGTTTAAGCTTATAATATTTAGTTAATTTGTGGTTATACAGTTATGATATCTTTGTAGTTTATAATACCTTTGCATATTTTGTTCCAGCCCATTGTGAATTCTCACTATATATAAGGTACTTTATTATATGTGTACATATTATGGTAAAAGTAAAATGAAGGGCCTCATACTAAGAATTCTATACCACCCCCATCAGGGCCATCTTATACATTGAATATAAGATGTGAATTACACTGTTAACATAGAAGATGGGAGCAGGAAGAGGACATCTGATCCTTCAAGTCTGCTCCACTATTTATTATGATCATGGCTGATCTTCCAACCCAATAGCCGAATCATGCTTTCTCCCCACTTGCCCCAAGTACTACACTAGTCACCTATTGAGTACATTCAATATTGCTGCAAGAGGACACGCTCTGTTTCTCAATTGCCATCTTTTAAAAAATTATCCTTGGTATCTGGATGTCACTGGCTAGACCAGGATTCATTGCCCAATCATAATTGCCCTTGAACAGGTGGTAGTGAGTTGCCTTCCTGAACTGCTGCAGTCCATGTGGTGTAAGTGCACCCATAGTGCTGTTAGGGCAGGAGTTTCAGGACTTTGACACAGTGACAGTGAAAGAACAGCAATATATTTCCACATATAAGTCAGAATGGTGAGTGATTTGGAGGGGAACGGCCAGGTGTTGGTGTTCCACATTGATACATGTTACACTCAGCTGCCACAGTTGGTGGTGGTTGTGGTGGTGGACAAAGTGAATGTTTGTGGAAGGGGTAGCAATCAAGCGGGCTGCATTGGGTGAAAGGTTATGGAGAATGGACAGGAAAGTGAAGTTGGGGCAAAGTTGAGATTAGCCGTGATTGTGTTAAATGGCAGAGCAGGCTCGAGGGATTGAACTGCCTACTCCTGCTCCAAATTCTTATGTTCTTATGGAAGGAGACTGAAGAATTGGAGACTGAGTGAAAGGACAATGAAAGCGCAACACCGTTAAAGCCATTTCAAAAAACAATGATTGATTACGCGTTGAATAATCTACTGGGGCACAAGCAGAATGTTGAAGGTATTTCTGGAATGAATCCACAAAGCAATTCTCTCAACACTTGTTACTTTCCAGTTTTGTGATAAATACTAATGATTCTCGAGGGTAACTAACTCACCTTATGTAAAGAGAATGATTACATTCCATTCTCTGATATCTGAGATCTACAATGTGACATTTATGTGGGGTATGAAGGGTTAACATTATGGATATGCTAACCTATGGGCACATGATGGTGTGGCATGATTAGTCACATAGAAATCCTACAGTACAGAAAGAAGTCATTCAGCCTATCGAATCAGCACCAACCACAATCCCATCCAGTCCCTACCCCCAAATCCCTACATATTTTACCCACTAATCCCTCTAACCTACCATCTCAGGACTCTAAGGGGCAATTTTAGCATGGCCAATCAACCTAACTTGCATATCTTTGGACTGTGGGAGGAAACCAGAGCACCCAAAGGAAACTCACACAGACACGAGGAAAATGTGCAAACTCCACACAGACAGTGACCCAAGCCGGGAATCAAACCCAGGTCCCTGGAGCTGTGAAGCAGCAGTACTAACCACTGTGCTACCGTGCCGCCCATGTTGGAGAGTTTGGTATCATGCTTAGAAACACCATGCCAATGCAGTAAGCTGTTTCAAAGTAATGCAAACACAGGAGAGTTAAACAGATATCAGCGTATATTTATAGGCTGGTTACTTACTAACGAATTCCCACTTGGAGATTGTAGGATACAAAAAGCAGCGCAGAACTATTGATTATGTTTTCATTAACACCATCACTGATCTCATTCTCAGCTGTGGCTCATTGGGTCTTACTCTCATCACTCACACAGGTCAGAACCTCAAAATCCACTCAGAAACCTGGAGCACAAAACCTCAGTTTGCACTTCAATGCTGCACAGAGGGAATGCTGCACTGCCTGGGGTGCCGCATTTCATGGAAGACATTAAGCTGGGGCCCTGTCTTCCCTTTCAAGCAGGTGTAAAATATCACATGGCTTCATTTGGTGTCCTGGGAATTATACATCTTTCAATCACCATCATTAGAACAGTTTATCTGGTCCTAATTACATTGCTGTTTGTAGGATCTTGCTGTGTACAAATTTCTTGCTGCCTTCCCTTCGTTGCAACAGTGACTACATGTCAGAAATGTTTCAGTGACTATGAAGCATTCTCACGTGTCGAGATGGTGAAAGATATTATGAAAACTCACTCTTTTTGCCTTTTCCACACACACTGATATATTTTGATGTTTAAACTCACTGCTTCTTCAGAGCTGTGTCCCACAGGGTGCTCAGTGTTGAATGGTCCAAACAGAAAGCTTGATTTTTCTCATTGGTTATCTCTTTGCCCAGATGGGGAAGTGGTGAAATTATCCGGGGAAAATAAGCTGACAGTTTCTGAAGAATCACCGACCGAGGAAACTCCAGGCATTCAATGCTGCTTAACCCAAGAACTCCCATTCACAGAACAAAATATACTTCCCATTTCAGGGAATGTCGAAATGGAGCAACAATTACACTGGAGAACTTCCATTGCTGGTGAATGGGCAAAGTTCCAGGGGGTCTCCCCATTGCAGACTCTGCAGTTTGACACAATATAAACCATGAGGTGATAACTGACTCCTGACAACCCACACTCACTCTTCAACACTCAACACTTCCAAGTTGGGCAAGTACATGATGAAGACAGCACACTGTGTGGCTGCTGCTGTTTTGGGAACACTGCTGATCTGCTTGATACAGGATGTTGCTGCTTCACCGGGTAAGAGAAAGAAACTTCCTTATTGGCAATATTCTCTGAGAATGTCAGAATGAACTAAACTGTGACAAACAGTTTAAAATAATCTGCTGGCTTCCATCAATTGCTCGTGTTATTTATTAGTTTTCAATGTCGTTATTCCAAATATGCTCCCAGATGAGAGAGGAAAGATTGAACAATCTTTTTTCCAGAAAAGTGAAAGCTTAGAGGTGACTGTTGAAGAAGGTTCATGAAGGAGGTCCAGTATAGATCAGTTGGGCCGAATGGTTTGTTGATGCATTTCTATGGAAACAGCTGAAGGACAATGTTACTATCTGTGAGAATCTGCTGTGATATCCACCCCATATTTAACTGTGTCTCTTTCTCCATCTCATTGCAGATGGCATTGTAGTATTCGAATGTTGTGAGAATTTTAAATCCACTCCTATTATTCATAAAAGGCTAGTGAGCTACAAGAGAACAATTGGCTGCTCCATTCCCACCATTATGTAAGTCTTTCAAGGTGTTTTGATTGCAGTGTGTTGAAATAAAAGATATGGAGCTGGTGTCTGTAACTCTCTGATACTGACATCTCATTTCATTCTTTCAGTTTTACAAACAGACGGAATATGAGAATTTGTGCTAAAGCGAATGAGAAATGGACACAAGCTGCAGTCAGATTTCTGGAAAAGAGACCAAAGAACTGAAGAAAGAAGAAGACGTTGAAATCACAGCACCTTCAAACCATTTAAATACAGAGACTGTTGACGTGTCGCAATATCCTACTGACTTACAGATGAGATTGAAATGCTGATTCTGTGATAATTTGTAAATGTACAGTTGATGTGATAATTAGCACTAAAGGTTGCCATGATAACAAAGCTTTTATTGTGTTCCTGTGGGTCCCAGTCAATGAGAAACCAGGCAAATGCAAAAGTACAGTGCTGCAACTCCAACATTAACCACCAGGATGTGGAGATGCTGGCGTTGGACTGGGGTGGGTACACTAAGAAGTCTCACAATACCAGGTTAAAGTCCAACAGGATTATTTGGTTGCACAATCTTTTACAGTGCGGCTCCTTCACCAGGTGAGGGGCCACTGACCTGATGAAGGAGCAGTTCACTGAAAGCTTGTGCTACCAAACTACTTATAGCTTAAGTTTATAAGCTACCAATAAACTTATTGGACTTTAAGCTGGCGTTGTGGGACTTCTTATTGTACTAACCACCGGGGCAGCAATAAGCTGTAAATAAGTGGGGGAGAGAGACACTGAGAGGAGCTGGGGAAGTCACTGTGGGAGTCGTGTGGGAGACACTGGAAAGGGGATGGGGGAGACACGCTAAAAGAGGGTCGGGGAAACATGAGGAGGGGGTGGGGGGATCACTAGGGGAGTCACTGTGAGAGGGGTTTGGGAAGACACTGGGAAGGAAGTAGGAGAAGTACTGTGAGAGGGAGTGGGGGAGACGGGGGGGTTGGTATGCTGGTGGCAGTGGTGAAGGTGATATTGAGGGAGTAGTTGGGGGAGACACTGGGGGTGGGGGTGGGGGAGACATTGCTATGCAGGTGGGAAGACACAGCAAAAGGAATGGAGGGAGACAATGAAGGAATGGTTGGGGAAGATACTACATGTGGGAGAAAGAGATATTGTGAGAGGGGGGTAAGGGAAACACTGATGGGGAGTAGGTAGATAAGACACTGGGGGTGATGGTGAGGGACACATTGGGATTCTCTGCTTCAATTGTTAATCTCAATTTATTATTTGAACCTTTCTCTTCCCTCATGACTTCACTGACTCCTCGGCTCCTGCTTTTTATAAATTGAAAACTTGATGATGAAATAAAGGAGATGTTTGATGAAAACACATTACTGCAGATGTTGGGATCTGAAACCAAAAGAGAAAATGCTGGAAAATCTCAGCAGATCTGGCAGCATCTACAAGGAGAGAAAAGAGCTGACATTTCAAGCTCTCATGGCCCTTTGTCAAGCTTTGATAAAGGTCATCTGGACTCAAAATGTCAGCTCTTTTCTCTCCTTACAGATGTTTGATGAAGTTTCTCTTGCTGTCTCGAAGCAGTTTCATTCTTCATTTTTCCGGTTGAATTTATTGGTTAGGTGGAACAGACAGAGATCCTGCTCCAGATCTGAACCTATTAGAAAGCTTGTGAGAGGGGTGAAGTTCTTCAGGCATAATTTAAAGTTGGATTCAAAATACTCTAATCTCTGGTTGACTGTAGATGTCAGGAGAGTGACAGAAAAGGAAGAATTAAACAGTTGAATGTGTGGCTGGAGGTTGGTGCAGGAGGGAGGCTTTTAGATTTCTGGGATTTTGGGATTGGAATTGGGCAGGTTGGGTCTGTATGAACTGAATGGCTTGGGGAGTGGTATTATTGACTATTAATCCAGAAACTCAACTAATTTCTGTGGATCAGATTCGAATCCTGCCATGGCAGATGGTGGAATTTGAATTTCATAAAAATATAGAACATAGAACATAGAAAACTACAGCACAAACAGGCCCTTCGGCCCACAAGTTGCGCTGATCACATCCATACCTACCAGGCCTATCTATAACTCTCTCTCCCATTAAATCCCATGTACTCATCCAGAAGTCTCTTAAAAGACCCCAACGAGTTTGTCTCTACCACCACCTATGGCAGCTGATTCCACTTACCCACCACCCTCTGAGTGAAAAACTTACCCCTGACATCTCCTCTGTACCTACTCCCCAGCACCTTAAACCTGTGTCCTCTCGTAGCGACCATTTCAGCCTTGGGAAATAGCCTCTGAGAATCCACCCGATCTATACCTCTCGGCATCTCATAAACCCCTCTCAGGTCACCTCTCATCCTTCGTCTCTCCAGGGAGAAAAGACCTAGCACCCTCAACCTATCCTCATAAGGCATGCCAACCAATCCAGGCAACATCCATGTAAATCTCCTCTGCACCCTCTCAATAGCTTCCACATCCTTCTTGTAATGAGAAGAATATTACTATTCCCAATAGTAACAGGGAAGTTGAGGTGCAGATAGGGAAACTGGAGAGATGTAGTAATAACAGAGTTGTCGTGATGGGAGGCTTTAATTTCCCAAACGTTGATTGGAACATCTCTAGGGTAAGGGGTTTGGATGGGGAGGAGTTTGTTAGGTATGTTCAGGAGGGTTTCCTGACACAGCACGTGGATAAGCCTGCGAGAGGAGAGGCTGTACTTAATCTGGTACTGGCTAATAAACCTGGGCAGGTGTTGGATCTCTCAGTGGGAGAGCATCTTGGGGATAGCAATCATAATTCTATCTCCCTCACGATAGCATTTGAAAGAGATATGATCAGGCAGGCTAGGAAAATGTTTATCTGGAGTAAAGGGTCCACAGGACTCTTAAATCGGCCTCGCAGGTGGACGATGTGGTCAAGAAGGCGTATGGTGTACTGGCCTTCATTAATCGAGGGATTGAGTTTAGGAGTCGGGAGGTAATGCTGCAACTTTATAAGTCCCTTGTCAGTCCCGACTTGGAGTACTGTGCGCAGTTCTGGTCGCCTCACTATAGGAAGGACGTGGAAGCTATTGAAAGGGTACAGAGGAGATTTACAAGGATGTTGCCTGGATTGGGAGGCATGCCTTATGAAGATAGGTTGAGGGAGCTAGGACTCTTCGCCCTGGAGAGACGAAGGTTGAGAGGTGACCTGATAGAAGTTTATAAAATGTTGAGAGGAATAGATAGGGTGGATTCTCGGAGGCTATTTCCCCGGGTTGAAATGGTCGCTACGAGAGGACACAGATTTAAGGTGCAGGGAAGCAGGTACAGAGGTGATGTTAGGGGTAAGTTTTTCACTCAGAGGGTGGTGAGTGAATGGAATCGGCTGCCGTCAGTGGTGGTGGAGGCGAACTCGCTGGGGTCTTTTAAAAGACTTCTGGATGAGTATATGGGATTTAATGGGATTGGGGATTATAGATAGGTCTATGGATTGGTAGGTATTGATGTGATCGGCGCAACTTGTGGGCCGAAGGGCCTGTTTGTGCTGTAGTGTTCTATGTTCTATGAAGCCATCAGGCAGGAAATTAGACAAGTAAATTGGAAGGAGGTATTCTTGGGGAAAAGTACTGAAGGAAGGTGGCGGATTTTCAAGGAATGTCTGTCTGAAGCTCTGCACGACAACGTTCCGATGAGACAAGGAGGTTTTGGTAGGTTATGGGAACCCTGATGCACGAAGGTTGTAATGAACCTAGTCAAAAAGAAAAGAAAGGTGTACAGAAGGTTCAGAGAACTAGGCGATGTTAAGGATCTAGAGGGGTATATGGGTTGTAGGAAGGAGCTTAAAAAGGAAATTAGGAAAGCCAGAAGGGGTCATGAGAAGGCCTTGGTGGGTAAGATTAAGGAAAACCTCAAGGCATTCTACAAATATGTGAAGAGTAAAAGGTGAAGGGGGAAAAGTTTGTGCAGATCTGGTAGAAATGGCAGAGGTGCTTAATGAATACTTTATCTCGGTATTCGCAGTGGAAAATGATCTGGGTGGTTGTACTACAGACTTGCGGCAGACTGAAAAGATTGAGTATGTGGACGTTAAGAAAGAGGATATGTTGGAACTTTTTGAATATCTGGGATAACGAATCTACTGATGACCAAGAAACCACTGTTGATTGCTGAGAAAAATCTACTGTCCTAATGTCCTAAAGAGGATATCTGCTGTTGTTACCTGACCTGGCCAACATGTGACTCCAGACTCAAAGCAATGTGGTTGATTCTCAACTGCCCTTTGAAATAGCCTAACAAGCCAATCAGTTCAAGAGCATCTAGGAATGGGCAATAAATGCTGTAAGAAGTCTCACAACGCCAGGTTAGAGTCCAACCAGTTTACTTGATAGCAATCCCACAAGCTTTCGGAAACGGTGTCCCTTCATCAGGCACGTGGAAGGTTCTGACCATCAATAAATGCTGGCCAGAAAGTGAAGACCCATGACCACAAATGAATTTTTAAAAATCCAGTGGTGTTGGGACAATATCCTGATGGAGGTGATTCCAGTGCAATGGGGAAAGTGTGAACTAGGCTGGCAGAAGGATAAGAACCTTACTGTAGAAAGGGAAAGATAGCTACTTAATATACATAGAACATAGAACACTACAGCACAAACAGGCCCTTCGGCCCACAAGTTGTGCCGATCACATCTATACCTACCAAGCCATAGAACTATTTGTAACTTCTAATGCCATTAGATCCCATATACTCATCCAGAAATCTTTTAAAACACTCCAGCGAGTTTGCCTCTACCACCACCGACGGCAGCCGATTCCACTCACTCACCACCCTCTGAGTGAAAAACTTACCCCTAACATCTCCTCTGTACTTGCTTCCCAGCACCTTAAACCTGTGTCCTCTCGTAGCGACCATTTCAGCCCTGGGAAATAGCCTCCGAGAATCCACCCTATCTATTCCTCTCAACATTTTATAAACCTCTATCAGGTCGCCTCTCAACCTTCGTCTCTCCAGGGAGAAGAGTCCCAGCTCCCTCAACCTATCCTCATAAGGCATGCCTCCCAATCCAGGCAACATCCTTGTAAATCTCCTCTGCACCCTCTCAATAGCTTCCACATCCTTCCTGTAGTGAGGTGACCAGAACTGTGCACAGTACTCCAAGTGGGGTCTGACAAGGGTCCTATAAAGTTGCAGCATTATCTCCCGACTCCTAAACTCAATCTCTCGATTAATGAAGCTCAGTACATCATACGCCTTCTTGACCACATCCTCCACCTGCGAGGCTGATTTAAGAGTCTTATGGACCCAGACCCCAAGATCCTTCTGCTCTTCAACCCAGCTAAGACGCCTACCCTTGATATTGTACTCCTGCATCCTGTTGGTCCTGCCAAAATGGACCACTACACATTTATCTACGTTGAAGTCCATCTGCCACTCCTCCACCCAGTCTTGCATCCTGTTTATGTCACGCTGCAATTTCTGACATCCCTCCAGACTATCCACAACACTACCAACCTTCGTATCATCGGCGAACTTACTAACCCATCCCTCCACTTCCTCATCTAGGTCATTTATGAAAATGACAAACAGCAAGGGTCCTAGAACAGATCCCTGGGGCACTCCACTGGTGACTGACCTCCATGCAGAAAAAGACCCATCCACAACCACTCTCTGCCTTCTGCAGGCAAGCCAGTTCTGGATCCACAAGGCCAAAGCCCCTTGGATCCCATGCCCTCTCACCTTCTCAAGAAGTCTTGCATGGGGGACCTTATCAAACGCCTTGCTGAAGTCCATGTACACCACGTCCACGGCACTTCCTTCGTCAATGTGTTCAGTCACATTTTCAAAGAACTCAACTAGGCTCGTAAGGCACGACTTGCCCTTGACAAAGCCGTGCTAACTATTCCTGATCATTCTAAACTTCTCTAAATGCTCATAAATCTTGTCCCTTAATATAACTGTGGGAATACCTATCTCAAATGGAACGCAGCAGTTCAACAATGTGACTCACCATCACCCTGGGGAACCCACTGCCCCTTTCCCACCCGACCCTTGGGAACCGCTGCCTCTTACTTTGCTATAAAGTTCAAAAGAGGTAAGAAAGTAATACTCACCATTTGAACTAGTTGAATATTCACTGGTATAGAATTAGTGTGAAATGTATAGAGGGTGCAAACTTCATAGAATTCTTTCCAGTGCATGGCCGTAAAGAATCAAAGAGGAGCAAAGTCTCAGTGGCACCACCACTATCAAGTTGGCACATCTCTGGAGGACCATTCTGCTAGACTGGGTAATGGTCCAAAGACTACCCCAGGGGTAGTCTCCCAAGATATCAGGGGTAAGGCGACAACTGGGGTAGAAAGGGCAAGAGAGGAAGGCCAGGATGCCTCAGAGGGAAGGAAGGGGGCTGGATGTGAGATAGTGGTGGGGGATGGGAGGGTTAGAGGAATTGATAGGCGGTTCTGTGGGCAAAAGCGGGACTCCAGGATGGTAGTCTGCCTCCCTGGAGCAGGGGTACAGGATGTGTCGGAGAAGGAAGAGGGAATCTTGAAGGGCCAAGGGACCCGGGTGGATGTAATTATACATGTAGGAGAGAAGGACATAGGAAGGAAGAGCAGGGGAGATATACGTAGGCAGTTCAGGGAGTTGGGGACCAGGCTGAAGTGCAGAGCCTCCAGGGTGGCGATCTCTGGGCTGCTGCCAGTGCCCAGCAATAGCAGGGATAAAAATAATGAGATCCTACAGCTGAATGCGTGGCTGAGGGATTGGTGCAGGACAGAGGGTTTTAGTTTTGTAGACCATTGGGAAGTCTTTGTAAGGGAAGGGCACCTGTACAAGTGGGATGGGGAACATTTAAATGGGAAGGGTACACATATTTTAGCTGGGGGGTTAGCTGGAGTGTTTCTTCAGAGTTTAAACTAATATGGGGGGGGGGAGGAGAGAGATAGCTCAGTAGGCACTGGGATTGGGAGCTAGTTGGGTGACAGGGTAAGTCTAGATGATAGGAAAATCTCCCAGGAGAAGGAGGATCCAAGTAAGCCTGTGGGTCTTCAGTGCATCTGTTTTAATGCGAGGAGTGTGACGGGGAAGACGGATGAACTTAAGGCCCTAATGTTCACGAGGAATTTAGATGTGGTGGCAGTGACGGAGACGTGGTTAAAGGAAGGGCAGGACTGGCAGCTAAATATTCCTGGGTATAAGTGTTTTAGGCGTGATAGGGGAGGGTTGAAAAGAGGAGGGGGAGTGGTGCTGTTAGTTAGGGAGCAGATCACAGCGGTGCAGAGGGAGGATAACAGAGAGGGGTGAGGAATTGAGTCTCTGTGGGTGGAGTTAAGGAATAGGAAGGGAGTCAACGCTATGCTAGGGGTGTACTACAGACCGCCTGACAGCCCGCAGACAGTGGAAGGGGGTATATGTAGAGACATTTTGGATAAGTGTAGGAAGAACAGGGTTGTTGTCGTGGGAGATTTTAACCGTCCTGGGGTGGATTGGAAGGTGCCTAGAGCCGGGGGTTCGGACGGGGAGGAATTCGTAAGATGTGTATTGGAAGGGCCCTTGGAGCAGTATGTAGATAGCCCGACTAGAGAGGGGGCTATACTGGATTTAGTTCTGGGCAATGAGCCGGGTCAGGTGGTTGAGGTTGCAGTAGGTGAACATGTGGCTAATAGTGACCACAACTCTGTCTACTTTAGGATACTAATGGAAAAAGATGAGTGCTGTCCTAAGGGGAGGGTGCTAAATTGGGGGAAGGCTAGATACAGCCGGATTAGGCAGGAGCTTAGGGATTCAGACTGGGATAGGCTGTTGGAAGGCAAGACCACATTAGGTACGTAGGAGTCTTTCAAGGGAAAACTGCAATGGGTGCAGGGAAGGCATGTGCCGGTTAGGAGGAAGGATGGGAAAGGTAGGATTAGAGAGCCGTGGATTACTGGAGATATTGAGGACCTGGTCAGGAAGAAACGAGAGGCGTATGTTAGGTCTAAGCAACTGGGAACGGAGAGAACGTTGGAGGAATAGAGAGAGAGTAGGAGGGATCTCAAAAGGGGAGTTAGGAGGGCAAAAAAGGGGCATGAAATGGCTTTGGCAGGTAGGATTAAGGAAAATCCAAAGGCGTTTTACTCCTATGTCAGGAACAAAAGGGTGGCTAGGGGAAAAATCGGTCCCCTCAGGGACAGAGGAGGGGAATTGTGCTTAGAGTGCGAGGGAATGGGGGAGATCCTGAATGAATACTTCACGTCGGTATTCACGAAGGAGAGGGGCTTGATGTCTGGTACAGTCTTCGAGGGAGCTATAGACCAATTGAAGGATCTATCGATTATGAGGGAAGAAATGTTAGGGCTTTTAGGTAGCATTAAAACTGATAAATCTCCCGGGCCCGATGGCATTTATCCTAGGCTGCTTAGGGAGGCAAGAGATGAAATTGCTGGGCCTCTGACGCAAATCCTTGTCTCTTCTTTGGACACAGGTGAGGTCCCAGAGGACTGGAGGATAGTGAACGTGGTACCGCTGTTTAAAAAAGGGTAGGAGGGATAACCCAGGTAACTATAGGCCGGTGAGTTTGACGTCAGTGGTAGGCAAGTTGATGGAGAGGATTCTTAGGGATAGGATGTATGAGCACTTAGAGCATTGAGATCTGATTAAGGATACACAGCATGGCTTTGTAAAGGGAAAGTCTTGCCTTATGAATCTGGTAGAATTTTTTGAGGAGGTGACAAAAACAGTCGACGAAGGACGAGCTGTTGATGTCGTCTATATGGATTTCAGTAAGGCGTTTGACAAAGTCCCTCATGGTAGGTTGGTAGAAAAGATTAATGCTCATGGGATACAAGGCCAGGTACCTAGATGGGTTGAGAACTGGCTTGCTAAGAGGAGACAGAGAGTAGTAGTGGAAGGGTCCTTTTCTAGCTGGAGGTCTGTCACTAGTGGTGTGCCTCAGGGCTCATTACTGGGCCCTCTTCTCTTTGTTATATACATAAATGACTTGGAAGAGGGAGTAAGTGGTGTGATCAGCAAATTTGCAGATGACACTAAGATGGCTGGATTGGCGGGTAGTGAGGAGCAATGTCTGGCAATACAACGGGATATAGATAGGCTGGTACATTGGGCAGATATATGGCAAATGGAGTTTAATCCTGATAAATGTGAGGTGATGTATTTTGTCCGGAATAATTTAGGGGGGAGTTATATGATAAAGGGTAGACCTATAAAGAGTATAGAAATGCAGCAGGACCTGGGGGTGCAAGTGCACAAGTCTTTGAAGGTGGCAGTACAAGTGGAGAAGGCTGTGAAGAAAGCTTATGGTATGTTAGCCTTTATAGGAAGAGGTATAGAGTATAAGAGCTGGAGTCTGATGTTGCAGTTGTACAGAACGTTGGTTCGGCCACATTTGGAGTACTGTGTCCAGTTCTGGTCGCCTTACTACCGGAAGGGCGTGGACACTCTGGAGAGAGTGCAGAGGAGGTTTACCAGGATGTTGCCTGGTATGGAAGGACTGGGTTATGAGGAAAGATTGAACAAATTGGGGCTGTTTTCCCTTGAAAGACGACGACTGAGGGGGGATCTAATAGAGGTATATAAGATTATGAAGGGTATAGATAGAGTAAACAGAGGTAAGCTATTTCCTATGTTAGAGACATACAGTACAAGGGGCCACGGGCTTAGGGTGAGGGGGGAGAGGTATAACACGGATATTAGAGGGAGTTTTTTCGCCCAGAGGGCAGTGGGGGTATGGAATGCTCTGCCAAGTAAGGTGGTGGAGGCAGGCACGCTGGAGTTGTTTAAGAGTAATTAGTCAGGCACATGAGTGGGTTGGAGATGGGAGGATATAGGAGATTGCTTTAAATAAGGTTCAGTAGCATTGGGACGTCCCTGGTAATGTAAAAGGATGTGGTATGATACTAATGTTTTTCTCTTTTAATTCACAGGTTTTAAGTCGGTCCGCTTTGTTGTCCAACGAGGGGCATACACGCGATGGGTCATACTAGGGCTCTTGAATGTTCGAGAGTAGCCTAGTGCTTCATGTCGTTAGTGTATGCTTAAACTGGACCAGATGCTGGCCAACACGACAGCTCAGTGACTATCACTGTTTGCCGTGCAGACACGTGGATTTGGGCCGGTGTTTGTGGGAGTTTGCGCATTCTCCCCGTGCTTGCGTGGGTTTTCTCCAGGTGCTCCGGTTTCCTCCCACACCCCAAAGATGTGCTGTTCGGCTGATTGGAGGTAATAAATTGTCCCTAAATTAGTTTCCCTCAATGTGGAATGCTATAAGCATAGATAAGGGTCATGGGTAGAGGGGGGACTGGTAATGTTGAAACGGCGGCGCGGGCTCATTGGGCCAAAGGGCCTGTTTCCGGGCTGTTTTTGTTCTTTGTTCTTCTTTGTTCTTTGAAAGCTTCTACTAGCCTACTGAATTGCAACATTTGCACTCTTACCGTTTTGATTTAACAAGAACATTATTCAATTATGCAATGCTCAAGTTCATTAACGACTAAGAGATCAGCAGAGATATACAGATGCTAATTTTCAGAATCGTGCATAGTGAAAGATGCAGACAGCCCAAATACATGGACGGGAGAACATAAGAACATAGGGACTAGAAGCAGGAGTAGGCCATCTGGCCCCTCATGCCTGCTTCGCCATTCAATGAGATCGTGGCTGATTTTTTTGTGGATTCAGATCCACTTACCCACCCCTCAATATAACTCCTAATTCCTTTACTGTTCAACAAAAGAAGGATCAATAAGGAACCATGGTATAATTGTCAGCACCAGCTGAAGCAAGCAGGCCAATTTAACGGGCAAGTCGGCTTTGTAATATCTAAGCTGGAGAGGCCAGTTTTGTAGTTGAGAGTCTCAGAGGCCAGTTTAACATCGAAGAAGTCTTCGAGGCAAGATCATAAAGGCAGTTTAAATATCTTTGTTGATCCAGGAAAAGATCATTCCCCAGATTGATCATTAGCTTTATATTATGTGGTAACCAAAAGCTGGATTTGATTTTTTTAGAATTAATTTGGATGTTTTTTGGGAACCGGAAAGTCTTAAGAAGTTCATATTTTGGAGTAAGGAGTAATTTCTATACAAACTGTGTGTGTTTAGCAATTCATATATTACAATGTTCATTTCTTAGAGTGTTGTAGTCATAGTTGCATGTATTTGTCTTTTCTTGGCTGTTCTTGTCAAAAAGAAAAAGGGAGCATTCATAAGATCAAAAAGGCTTAGGACAGATGAAGCCCTTGAAGAATATGAAGAAAGTAGAAAGGAAATTAAGGAAGCAGTTAGGAGGGCTAAAAGGGGTTATGAAAAGTCCTGGGCAAGCAGGATTAAGTAAAATGTAAAAAGCAAGAGAGTGGCCAGGAAAAGGTTTGGTCCACTGAAAGATAGTAGAGGGAATCTATGCATGGAACCAGAGGAAATGGTGAGATGCTAAATGAATACTTTGCCTCAGTATTCACCAAAGAGAAGGACTTGGTGGATGAGAGCCGAGGATAAGGTGTGTCAACGTTCCGAGTCATGTTGATATCCAAAAAGAGGAGGTGTCGGGCGTCTTAAAAAGCATAAAAGTAGTTAAGTCTCAGGGTCTGATGGGAACTTCCCCGGAATATATTAATGACATTTTCTTCCTTTGGACTCATGGTGAACTCCATGGTGAACAACTATATGATGACATCAGGGTGGACAGTGAGAGCCTTTTTCCTCGGATGGTGATGGCTAACATGAGGGGACATAGCTTTAAATTGAGGGGTGATAATTATAGGACGGATGTCAGAGGTAGGTTCTTTACTCAGAGGGTAGTAAAGGTGTAGAATGCCCTGCTTGTAGCAGTTGTGGACTCGCCAACTTTAAGGGTGTTCAAATGGTCAGTGGTATGGAGGGGAGATCCTATGAGGAGAGACTGAGAGATTTGGGGTTGTTTTCGCTGGAAAGAAGGGTGGATAGTGATAGCCTTTTTCCTAGGATGGAGAAAGCTAGCACGAGGGGGCACGGCTTTAAATTAAGGGGGGGTAGTTATAGGACTGATGTCAGGGGTAGGTTCTTTACCCAGAGGGCGGTGAGGGACTGGAATTCCCTGCCAGCTGCAGTTGTAAATGCGCCTAGTTTGGGGGCGTTTAAGAGATCTGTGGATAGGTTTATGGACGAAATGGGATTGGTTCAGATTAGTGGGTTAGTGTTTTTTTTAAAAGCTGGTCGGCGCAACATCGTGGGCCGAAGGGCCTGTTCTGCGCTGTAATGTTCTATGTTCTATGTTCTATGTTCTATAGATAACATTGGAATAGTTTGGGTCAGAGGGTCATTAGATTGGTTCCACTGGTCGGCGCAACATCAAGGGCCGAAGGGCCTGTACTGCGCTGTAATGTTCTATGTTCTATTAATAAGTTTCATCCCACCATCAAACTCACCATGGACCACCCACCAGAATCGGTTGCATTCTAGGACATATGCATCTCCATCAAGGATGGTCACCTCACGATGCTCCACTTCTCCAGCTTCCACCCTAAACATGTTAAAGAAGCCATCCCCTACAGACAAGCCCTCCGTATACACAAGATCTGCTCAGATGAGGAGGATTGCAACAGACACCTACAGATGCTGAAAGATGCCCTCGTAAGAACAGGATATGGTGCTTAATGCATTAATCAACAGTTTTGACGCACCACAGTGACAAACTGCACAGACCTCTTCAGAAGACAAACACAGGACGCGGCAGACAGAGTACCCTTCATCATCCAATACTTCTCCGGAGTGGAGAAGCTACGACATCTGGAAGCTTCAACATGTCATCGATGAAGACAAACATCTTGCTAGGGCCATCCCTACATCCCCACTTCTTGCCTTCAAACAATGCGCAACCTCAAACAGACCATTGTTTGCATCAAACTACCCAGCCTTCAGGAGAACAGTGACCACGACACCACATAACCCTGCCACAGCAACCTCTACAAGACATGCCAGACCATTGACACGGATGCCATCATCTCACGTAAGAACACCATCCACCAGGTACATGGTACGTACTCTTGTGACTCGGCCAACATTGTCTACCTGTATGCTGCAGGAAAGGATGTCCTGAGGCACCGTATGTTGGCGAGACCATGCAGACGCTACAACAGTGGATGAATGGACACCGCTCGTCAATCACTGTGTGGTTGGGAATGTGGTCAGTGCAGACTCGATGGGCCAAATGGCCTCTTTCTGCACTGTTGGACTTCTATGATTCTATGAACTGTCCTGGCTGGAGACAATTCACACCTCTTCAACCTGTGCTTCATTTTCTCTCCACTCACATTGTTTGCACTTGATTACCTGTTAAGACTCGCATTCCAACCATTATCTTGTAATTGAGTTTGAGTCTATACATGCCATTTGTGAACCAAACTCTTCACTCACCTGATGAAGTGGCCGTGCTCTGAAAGCTTGTGTTACCAAATAAACCTGTTGGACCTTAACCTCGTGTTGTGAGACTACTTACTGTGCCCAACCCAGTCTAACACCAGCAACTCCACATCCAGAATACTCAGGGAGGCAAAGAGAAGGTTGCTTGGCCCTTGGCAGAAATCTTTCATCCACATTGAAGTTCCAGAGGAATGGAGAATAGCCAATTTTGTTCCATTGTTTAAGAAGGGCAGCAGGAAAATCCAGAAAATTATAGGCCAATGAGCCTTGTGTCTGTGCTAGAGAAATTAATGGAAAATATTTTAAGGAACAGGATTTACTAACATTTGAAAACAAGTGGACTTATTAATAATAGACAGCACGGTTTGGTGAAGGGGAGGTTCTGCCTCATTAACTTGATTGAGTTTTTCGAGGAAGTGATGAAGATGTTAGATGAGGGAAGGCAGTGGATGTTGTATACACGTACTTCATAGGTTTAAGGTGCATGGGGGAATGTTTAGAGGAGATGTGCGAGTCAAGTTTTTTACACAGAGGGTGGTGAATGTCTAGAATGTGCTGCCTGGGGACGTGGTGGGAGCAGACATGATAGCGTCATTTAAGGGGCAACTAGACTAGTACGTGAATAGGATGGGAATGGAAGGGTACGGACTCTGTAAGTGCATAGTTTTAGTTTAGGCAGGCAACATAGCTTGTAAGGCCAAACAACCTGTTTCAGCACTTTAGCCTTTAGTTTAATAAATAGTCTTTAGTAATTGTTTCATGGTGACTGGGCTGGTTGTACTGATTAAAGGTTTCATGTGACTCCTCACTCCATATCAAAAAACCAAACACCACGATGAATCCGTGCCTCAAATTGAGACACCCGTGCAGATAACATCCGCACGGTTCATGACAGTGGGATACATTGAGAGAAAAGTATCTTGAATCTTGGGCTTTATAAATAGAGATATTGAATACAGATGTGAGAAATTCTACTGAACATTTATTAAACTCTAGTTAGGCTCTGTGTTAGTTAGACGCTGTTAGAACATTGTGTCCTGTCTGGTCACCACATTTTAGGGAAGATGTATCATTGAAAGGCTGCGGAAGAGATTTACCAGAATAGGTCCAGGGATTAAGGATTTTAGCTTCAATATCGGGCTGGAGAAGCTGGTGTGGAGGATAATGAGGGGGAATTTGATTGAGGCTGTGCAAGATTATAACAAGTTTACATGAGGCAGATACAGAAAAACTGTTCCCATCAGCTGATATACAAGATCTGTAGGGATACAAAGCATTAACCTGTCTCTAGATTACTAATGATGCAGAGATGCCGGCATTGGACTGGGGTAAATACAGTAAGAAGTTTCACAACACCAGGTTAAAGTCCAACAGGTTTATTTGGTAGCAAAAGCCACTGGCTTTCGGAGCGCTGCCCCTTCAATAGGTGAATGGGAGTTGTATTCACAAACAGGGCATATAAAGACACAAACATAATTTGAAAATTAATGATTAGAATGCGATCTTTACAGGTAATCAAGTCTTAAAGGTACAGACGCTGTGAGTGGAGAGATCATTAAGCACAGGTTAAAGAAATGTGTATTGTCTCCATACACAACAGTTAGTGAGATTTTGCAAGTCCAGGCAAGTCATGGGGGTTACAGATAGTGTGACATGAACCCAAGATCGTGATTGAGGCCATCCTCATGTGTGCGGAATTTGACTATCAGCCTCTGTTCAGCAACTCTGCGCTGTTGTGTGTCATGAAGGCCGCCTTGGAGAACGCTTACCCGAAGATCAGGGGCCAAATGCCCATGACCGCTGAAGTGTTCCCCAACGGGAAGAGAACACTTTTGCCTGGTGATTGTTGAGCGATGTTCATTCATCTGCTGCGGTAGCGTCTGCATGGTCTCCCCAATGTACCATGCCTTGGGACATCCTTTCCTAAAGTGTATCAGGTAGACAATGTTGGCCAAGTTCCAAAAGTATACCGTGACCTGGTGGATGGTGTTCTCACATGAGATGATGGCATCCGTGTCGATGATCTGGCACGTTTTGCAGATGTTGCCGTGGCAGGGTTGTGTGGAGTTGAGGCCACTGTTCTCCTGAAGGCTGGGTAGTTTGCTGCGGACAATGGTCTGTTTGAGGTTGTGCAGTTGTTTGAAGGCAAGAAGTGGGGGTGTGGAGATGGTCTTGGTGAGAAGTTCGTCTTCATCGATGAAACGTTGAAGGCTCTGGAGAAAATGTTGTAGCTTCTGTCTTTACGCAGAGAGTTGTGGGGGTCTGGAATGTGCTACCGAGTAGGGTGGTGGAGGCAGGAACGTTGGACTCGTTTAAGATGCAGTTAGATAGGCACATGAGTGAAACGAGAATGGAGGGATATGGTAGGGGCTATTAAATAGGGTTAAACCTCGGGAGACACCGGAAGGGCAGGCTGTATGATTAATATTTTTTGTCTTTATTCCACAGGTGGAGGTCCACCTCATGTCAAGCGAGGGGCATGCACACGGCGGGTCGTGCGTGGGCTGCTCTTGGAAGTCCAGGAGTGGCCTAGTACTTCATGTCGGTGTGTGTGCTTGATCCTGGACCGGTAGACGGGCGCCGCAACAGCTCAGTGACTAGCACTGCTAGCTGTGCAGATACATGGATTTGGGCCTGTGTCTGTGGGAGTTTGCGCATTCTCCCTGTGGTTGCGTGGGTTTCCTCCGGGCGCTCCGGTTTCCTCCCACACCCCAAAGATGTGCTCTTAGGCTAATCGGTTTCTACCAAATTGACACTATTTCTTCCCTGAATCTGACTGAGTAGGGTCCCATTCGTAGACATGCAGGGTAGAATAGGTGTAGGGTGATGCGGCGGCGCGGGCTCGTTGGGCCGAAGGGCCTGTTTCCCGTGCTGGGTTGTTCTTTGTTCTTTGTTCTCCACTCCGGGGAAGCACTGGATGACGAAGTGTTTGTCTTCTGAGGAGGTCGGTGCGGTTTCTCACTGTGGCACATCAGAACTGTTGATCGATGAGTTGAGTACCATATCCTGTTCTTATGAAGGCATCTTTCACCGTCTGGAGGGGTCTGTTGCGATCCTCGTCATCTTAGCAGATTCTGTGTATATGGAGGGCTTGTCCATAAGGGTCCATATATTTATATATCCATATATTTGTCCATATATTTAGGGTGGAAGTTGGAGAAGTGAAGCATCGTGCCATTCTCCATGGGCTTGTGGTACAGTGATGTGCTGAGGTGACTGTCCTTAATGAAGATGTGTGTGTCCAAGAATGCAACCGATTCTGGAGAGTAGTCCATGGTGAGTCTGATGGTGGGAAGACTTGCTGGATTTGCAAAATCTCACTAACTGCCCTGTCTGGAGACAATACACATAGAACATAGAACATAGAACATTACAGCGCAGAACAGGCCCTTCGGCCCACGATGTTGCGCCGACCAGTTGAAAAACAATGACCCACTAACCTAAACTAATCCCTTTTCATCCATAAATCTATCCACAGATCTCTTAAACGCCCCCAAACTAGGCGCATTTACAACCTCAGCAGGCAGGGCATTCCAATCCCTCACCACCCTCTGGTTAATTTAAAGCCATGCCCCCTCGTGCTAGCTTTCTCCATCCAAGGAAAAAGGCTATCACTGTCCACCCTATCTAAACCTCTAATCATCTTATATGTTTCAATAAGATCCCCTCTTAGCCGCCTTCTTTCCAGCGAAAACAACCCCACTGCTGTTTGTAATCTTTATTAATGATCTGGATGAGGGTATAGTTGGGTGGATTAGTAAGTTTGCTGATGACACCAAAGTCGGAAGTGTGGTAGATTGTGAGGAAGGGTGTCGAAGTTTGCAGGGTGACTTGGACAGGTTGCAGAGCTGGGCCGCGAGGTGGCGGATGGAGTTTAATGCGGAGAAGTGTGAGGTAATCCATTTCGGTAGGAATAACAGATGTGTTGAGTATAGGGCTAACGGGAGGACTTTGAATAGAGTGGAGGAGCAGAGGGATCTAGGTGTATGTGTACATAGATCCCTGAAAGTTGGGAATCAAGTAGATAAGGTTGTTAAGAAGGCGTACGGTGTCTTGGCGTTTATTGGTAGGGGGATTGAATTTAGGAGTCGCAGCGTCATGTTGCAACTGTACACAACTCTGGTGCGGCCGCACTTGGAGTACTGTGTGCAGTTCTGGTCCCCACATTACAGGAAGGATGTGGAGGCTTTGGAGAGGGTGCAGAGGAGGTTTACCAGGATGTTGCCTGGTATGCAGGGGAGGTCCTATGAGGAGAGACTGAGGGATTTGGGGTTGTTTTCACTGGAAAGAAGGCGGCTAAGAGGGGATCTTATAGAAACATATAAGATGATTAGAGGTTTAGATAGGGTGGATGGTGATAGCCTGTTTCCTCGGATGGAGAAATCTAGCACGAGGGGGCATGGCTTTAAATTAAGGGGGGGTAGTTATAGGACGGATGTCAGGGGCAGGTTCTTTACCCAGAGGGTGGTGAGGGACTGGAATGCCCTGCCTGCTGCAGTTGTAAATGCGCCTAGTTTGGGGGCATTTAAGAGATTGGTGGATAGGTTTATGGACGAAAAGGGATTGGTTTAGATTAGTGGGTCAATGTTTTTTTTTAAAATAAGACTGGTCGGCGCAACATTGTGGGCCGAAGGGCCTGTTCCGCGCTGTAATGTTCTATGTTCTATGTTCTATGTTCTAAATCCCTCAGTCTCTCCTCATAGGACCTCCCCTCCATACCAGGCAACATCTCTTTAATCTGTGCTTAATGCTTTCTCTACTCACATTGTCTGTATCTTTAAGACTTGATTACCTGTAAAGACTCTCATTCCAATCATTATTTTGTAAATTGAGTTTGTGTCTTTATATGCCCTGTTTGTGAATAGAACTCCCACTCACCTGACAAAAGGACAGCAAGCGCTCCGAAAACCAGTGGCTTTTGCTACCAAATAAACCTGTTGGACTTTAACCTGGTGTTGTGAGACACCTAGATTACTAATACCATCTACATATGTTATTGTAGATACACACACACACACACACGCACAGTGACAGACACGTGCTCACACATACAGAGTGACACACACACAGTCAGAGTGACACGCAGATATCACACACAGTGACCGACACACACACACACACACACACACACACACACACACACACACACACACACACACGCAGAGTGACACACATCTCCCCACACACAAATGCGCATCACATTCAGTAAAACCCACACACACACAGAGTGATACACATACGCACAGGGACACACACAGAATGACACCCACACATTGACACACAGTGACAGACACATAGTGTGACACACATACACACACAGTGACACACATATACAAAGTGATACACACACACACACACACACACACAGTGACACACCCACACACAGTGAAATGCATTACCCCCCACACACACACACAAACACACATGCACACAGTGACACATACACACAGAGTGACAGACACACACCCAGTGACAGACAGACAGACTGACAGACAGACAGACACACACACACACACACACACACACACACACACACACACAGTGTCACACACAATGCGACATGCACACAGAGTGGCAAATGCACAGAGCGATACACACACACATGCACACACGCGCATACAGAGAGCGGAATTTTAACAGCATGTCAACCCTGATTCCGGGGTGGGCTCAGCTTGGAGAACGGCATTCTCCATTGGCCTCGGGCAGGATCATACGAAACATGGGAGGATGTGGCAGTAAAATTCCGCCCAGAGTGACACACACGCACACACACACACACACACACACACACACACACACACACACACACAAATATAGTGACACACCCATACACGCACACAGTGACACACACACACAGAATAACACACGCAGTGACACACATGCACACACACAGAGTGGCACACACAGTCTCGCACACACACAAGCACACATACAGGGACACCCATACATACACACATATACACACAGAGTGATACATGCATACACATACATGCACAGTGACACACACACATAGTGACAGACACAGAATGACACCCATACACACATGTACAATGACAAACACACACAGTTACACACACACAGTGGTGTGCACACACGGATACACACACAGTGACAGACACACAGTGTGACACATTCACACACACGCACAGTGATACACACACAGACACAGACACACAGTTACATACACAGTGACACTCACGCACATACACAGAAGAGTGGCACACACACACAGTAACACACACACAGAATGACACCCATACACATGCACAGTAACAATCACACAGTGACACACACATACACAATGTGAGACACACACAGTGACACACATACATATACACGCAGTGAACACAGAGAGTGACTCCATACAGTGACACACACACAGTGACAGATACACAGTGTGACACACAAATGCATACATACAGTGATGTACATACATGCACAAAATAACACACACACAATGACATACATACACATACACACAGTGACACACACAGAGTGACACCCACACAGTGACACACACATACACGCACACAGTGACACACACGCACAGAGTGACACAACACACATACAGTGACAAGCACCACACACAAATGCGCACACACTGTGAAACACACACAGAATGACAGACAGACACACACACATGCACTCACACTTCACACACAATGTGACATACACACAGAGCAGCAAACGCACAGAGTGACACACGCACATGCACACATACACATACACAAACACACACACGCGCACGCACACACACCCTTTCCTGTACCCTATGCACATTGTCAATCTCAGATTCACTTGTTTTGTACCCATTACTAACCCCAGCTGATTGATTTGAGCCCTTGAATGTACAGAAGCTATCTATAGTGTAGTGACTGCTGAATGAAGATTGCATGGGAGTGCGAGGGGATTTCACTCTGGGCGTGGGAGTAGCTCACACATTCTTCATCCCTTTGACAGTGTAAACCTGGGACACCAGCCCACGAGGAAAGATCTGAGCTGTCAATGTACATACTACCTAACCCACAATGCTGAAAATAGCCTCTCAGCACGCACTCATTGCATGAGATCATTTCCCCCATAGAGGAATGACGATCACACTTTGTCCAACCACAAATATCTCACTTTATTGACTGAAGTGATGAGACAGGTAATGACACACAATGATGTTTCCAATATCTCACAAATTCTGATATTCTTTTTTCACCCTTTGGGCTGTGTTCTTCTCTCTGTTCAGTTAACCCCTGAGAATATTGGTTTCTGAAGTAGGAGACTTGCATTGGCATACCTCCCATCCCTCCGAAATCTCAACCATGTGCAGCTCCCACACTGAGTCTTGGTAAGAGTTCAGTAACACCTTGAGTTGATTGGCTGTGAATATTCCGACTGTTTCCCTTTCTCCAAAGTTCAGGAGTTAGTCTAAGGAGCTGAGAAATTAAAAAGAACAGTTTTTAAATTTTTAGGTTTTACTCAAACCTTATTATTTCAGTAAAGCATTTCTGTAAACCTTCCCATTGTTAAGTGGTATGAGCAGAATGGAAGTGCTGGTGAATCAGTTCAGATCTATTATCTAATAGATAGAGAAATAGCAGGGCAGCTTGAACCCTTGAGGTGCACGACCTGTTCCACATGGGAACTCCAGGACACTTACTATTTTATGGATAACCATTTTTGCAGTAAGTGCAGCAGCTCAAACTCTGGGTTTCAGAGCTTGAGCAGAACTGGTGTCACAGCAGAGCAACCATGAGATTGAAAACTTTGTGGGTAGGGCTTTTATGGATATGTTTGTGAATGAGGTGGAATGGGTGACCTCCAGGCAAATCCATAAAATCAAGCTGGTAGTGCAGGAGTCACCCAAGTGCATCACACTCTCCAGCCAGAATTCTCTTCAGAAAATTGATGAAAGTGATGGTTCATCTGGTGAGCACAGTAAGAAGTCTGACAACACCAGGTTTAAGTCCAACCGATAAACTCACAAGCTTTCAGGGTTTGTCCCTTTGTCAGGTGAATGGAGAGTTCTGGCCTCTGAGTTTCTGACATGTTCCATCTGATTCACCCAACCTGTAACAACTTAATTGCTGCAAGCATTGGGGAGCTCCATATAAAAGTCTCTTGTTCCACAATGACTGCAGGAGATGGTCGGCAAGAAGGCAGCTGTGCTTTTCAGAGAGTGTCCTCACCAGGGTACTGGGTGGAGTGGAGCAGAGGCAAGACACACTTTACCCCCAATCCAGGAGATGGCCTTTCAGCAGGATCATCATTCCCGCCTGGGATGTAATGGCTGCCCTTGTCAGTGCAAGCGCTCTGCAGAAGAGGACACGCAGCAATATTGGAAGAAGATGAATTATCCTCTTTGCTCAACCAAGGTAAGTGAATGCCCCAGTCCATCTATGAATCCCCTTGTACCCCCAACCCTTTTTCTCATTCAGTCACCTTGGTCTTTGCCAACACCAAACATTATGTTGCCTCTCCCTCCCACAATCACCAGGAGCTGTTGTTCCCCTAGTAGCTGCTATGATCCTCAAACTGCAGCTCTCACCCAAGCCCCACACTTGCTACACCTCATCATCATCTTAAATGTCCCACCTACACTCTCTGTGTCATAGCAGGACAAACTCAACTACAACAAGTGTGAGCGAACACAGCCAGCTGGAGTCATGCCCAAGCTAAGAACCCTCAAGCATTTTGAGGAGTGAGCCCTCGAGTTGGACTGAGCAGAGGCTAGAGTGGCTGTTCAGCCAAGTGTTTTCCTTCTGTGGCAGGCAAGGCACAGCTAAATCATGTGGGGCCAACAATTAGCATGTCCAGCTGATTCCTAGTGGGCATCCTGTTTCTCCAGATCATGAAAGGTGCAGCCTTCAATGACCCACTGATATGTAGCATTGAAGCAAGCACCCCTGACAACTGGTTTCGGCCTCATGGGCAACTTCCTCCTTTGTCCTCACACTGAGTGCCTGAGTGCGGATTACAATCACACTGCAGTCATCCTCCCCCAAGTGCAAGGTCCTTCAGGCCTCACGAGGGGAGACAGAGCCCAGACCTGAATCCCCCACTGTGCCCTCATAGCCCAGCTCTCATGGGACCTTAGCCGGGTAACTCATAGTCACCCCAGTGCTGAGCCCTTCCACCTTCTGACCAGCTCATACTAAGGAAGGGCAATGAGACAGTAAGACCATAGATACAAGAATAGAATTATGCCATTCAGTCCATTGACTCTGCTCCACCATTCAATCATGGCAGATAAATTTCTCAACCCCATTCTCCCACTTTTTCCTTACAACCCTTGATCCCCTTATCAAACAAGAATGTATTTATCTCTGTCTTAAATGCACTCAATGACTTGACCTCCACAGCCTTCTATAGCAATGAATTCCATAGATTTACCGCCCTCTGGCTGAAGAAATTCCTCCTCATCTCGGTTCTAAATAGTTGTCCTTTTACTCTGAGGCTGTGCCCTCAGATCCAAGTCTCTGCTACTGATGGAACCATCTTTCCCAAGTCCACTCTATCCAGGTTTTTCATTATTTTGTACGTTTCAATGGGATTCCCCCTCATCCTTTTATACTCCATCGAGTCCTGGTCCAAAGTCCTCAAACATTCCTCATACATCAAGCTTTTCATTCCTAGGATCATTCTCATGAACCTCCTCTGCACCCGCTCCAGGGCCAGCACAACCTGCCTTAGATACTGGGCCCAAAATTGCTCACAATATTTTCACCTGAGCCTTATAAAGTCTCAATGTGCATCTCTGCTTTTGTATTCGAGTTCTCCTGAAATGAATGCTAACATTGCATTTGTTGTCCTAACTATCAACTCAACATGCAAATTAACTTTCAGCAAATCCTGAATGAGAACTCCCAAGCCCCTTTGCATTTCCAATTTCTGAATTCTCTCCCCATCTAGAAAATAGTCTATGCCTCTATTCTTCCTATCAAATTGCATAACCTCACATTTTCCCATGTGTTCCATTTGCCACTTTTTTGTCCACCCTCCTAACCTGTCCAAGTCCTTCTGCAGTCTCCCCATCTCTTCATAATGATTGTCCCTCTGCCTATTTTTGTATTATCTGCAAACTCAACTACAACACTTGTATTTCCTTCATCTAGATCATTTACGTATAGAGTGAAAAGCTGCTAACCCCCTTGATACTAGGCTTAATTTAGTTTTTGTAATCAATCTAACCGACACATCTTTGGACTGTGGGAGGAAACCAGAGCACTGGGAGGAAACCCACGCAGACATGGGGAGAACGTGCAAACTCCAAGCAGATAGTGACCGAGCCAGGAATTGAACCCAGGTCCCTGACACTATGAGGCAATAGTGCTAGCCATTGTACCACTGTGCTGTTATGTAGATTTGTTATAAATGTGCCATTGTGAAAGCATCTCAGTGCCCGCTGATTGATGAGTGAGGGAAAGTCCCAGAGAGAATGCCTGTAAATGACATGCTAATATATTAAAATGAAGCTCCTGGGGTCCCATGATGTGTTTCATGCCACGCCGCCGGCAAAGGGCTGGAAGATCGGAATTCGGCAACTTGCTGGTGCAAATCGCACTCTCCGAATTTTGATTGTGCACTGCCATTTCCAAAAATGGAAAGTGTTGCTCAAAGGTAACCCCATAATTGTTCGATTCAGGATTCCCCAAACATCTGAACTCTATCTTGAGGTTGAACTTTAGATCATAATCTCTATCTCCATCCTGTTCTATCTGATTATTCCTCATTTCTTTGTTAGGTTAAGATTTTCTTGTTTATTTCTTTTTCTCTTCATACTGCATTCAGGTAGTTGCTGTTCTCACATTTTTAGGGCACAGCCTTTGTTTCTTTATTGTACACAGAACAAGTCTCTTGTTCTGTGTACAATAAAGAGTAGAGGAAGAAACTACAAATTTGAGGAAATTGACAAACAAAGGCAAAGGAGGCCTGAGGAAAAATGGTTTCACACAGTGAGTGATGAGGAATGGATTCCACTACTTGTGAGTCTAGTGGAGGCAGGGTTCAATCAGTTCCTGTCAACAAGGAATTGGAAGATTCAGGGTGAAAGAAGAAGGCTAGTGGCCAGTGATAGGTGCTTTTCCTCTTCAGAAAGATAACATAGTTATGACAGGCCAAATGGCCTCATTCTGCACTGAATCATTCTTTGATTCTCTAAGGAGAATGAACATGGTTTGTTTACATATCTGCAAGAAAATCAGTGAGATAAATGGAAAAGAAATTAGCTCCTATTACAGAGACCAGGAACACAATCAATATCATCTCACTGATTCCAAACTTCCAGTTTCTCCAACAACCTAAACATGAACGAAAAAAATTCTTCTTCTGATTCATACTACTGGTTACAAATCTTCTATGAAACCATTGCTCCTTTTGGCAGTGAAGACAGAGGGATGGGCAAAGCGGCAGCCAGAGGGACAGGCAGAGGTCTGTAATTCCCTGCTTTCTCTCTACCTCCCTCTTTGACATTGAAGTGATATTAGTTACCCTCCAATCTGCAGGGCTTTTTCCTTATGGTTTTAGGAATGGGCCCTGTAATGCATAGGCCTTCCAGACTTGATCTGTCTCTGCCTGACTCTAGGTAATCAGATTCATTATCTGTGATCAATTCTTCTGTTGTCTGCACAAAAAGTTAGAAGTGAGAAGTCATTGCTATGCAATAGGGGCTATTCACACTTCAAAAAGTCCACATTGACTAGGGGAGTATATCATGAAAGTGAAGACCATAGTATCTTTACTAGTTATGGCACAGGTCAAACATGGGAAAGGAAACCTCTTGCTGGTTACCACCAACTGCCCTCCCTCAAGTGATATATAGAAAAACATATTAATTAGGAGCAGGAGTAGGCCATTTAGCCCCCTCACAGAATCACAATATTGTTACGGTGCACAAGGAGGCCATCTGTTGTTTGGCACTATCTCCATGTTAAATGATATAGATTTTGAACAAATCTAGCAACTCAAGACTGGACAACCATGAGTTGTACTCAACCACAAACTGGAACCTCATGGCCTTGCATATTCCACACTCTCCAATTACCACCAATCTAGGAGATCAACCCTTGTTCAATGAAGAATGCGGGAAGGAATGCCAAGATCAACACCAGGAATGCCTAAAAAATGAGGTGTCAATCTGTTGAATCTACAACAAAAGATTACTTCTGTGTCAAATTGCATTGTAAGAAGTCTCACACCACCAGGTTAAAGTCCAATAGATTTATTTGGTACCAAATGCCACTAGCTTTCAGGGCTTTGCCCCTTCGTCAGGTGAGTGGGGTGTTCTGATCACAAACAAGGCATATAAAGGCACACACTCAGTTTACAGAATACTGATTAGAATGTGAGTCTTTACATCTAATCAAGTCTTAAAGATGCAGACAATGTGAGTGGAGATAGCATTAAGCATAAGTTAAAGAGATGTGTATTATCTCCAGACAGGACAGTAAGTGAGATGTTGCAAACCCAGGCAAGTCATGAGGGTTACGAACAGTGTGACATGAACCCAAGATCCCGGTTGAGGCCGTCCTCATGTGCGCGGAACTTGGCTCAGTTTCTGCTCAGCGACTCTGCGCTGTGGTATGTTGTGAAGGCTGCCTTGGAGAATGTTTACCCGAAGACCAGAGGCCAAACGCCCGTGACCGCTGAGGTGTTTGCCAACAGGAAGAGAACAGTTTTGCCTCATGATTGTCGAGTGGTGTTCATTCATCCGTTGTAGTAGTGTCTGCATGGTCTCCCCAATGTATCATGCCTTGGGACATCCTTTCCTGCAGCGTATCAGGTAGACAACATTGGCCGAGTTGCAAGAGTATGCACTACGTACCTGGTGGATGGTGTTCTCATATGAGATGCTGGCATTAATGTCAATGATCTGGCATGTCTTGCAGAGGTTGCTGTGGCACGGTTGTGTAGTGTCATGGTCACTGTTCTCCTGAAGGCTGGGTAGTTTGCTGCGGACAATGATCTGTTTGAGGTTGTGCAGTTGTTTGAAGGCAAGAAGTGTGGGTGTGGGGATGGCCTTGGTGAAATGTTTGTCTTTATCAATGACATGTTGAAGACTACAGAGAAGATGTAATAGCTTCTCTGCTCCACGGAAGTACCGGACAATGAAGGGTACTCTCTCCACCGTGTCCTGTGTTTGTGTTCTGAGGAGGTCGGTTTTTCACTGTGGCACATTGGAACTATTGATCGATGAGTCAAGCACCATATCCTGTTCTTATGAGGGCATCTTTCAGCACCTGGAGATGTCTGTTGTGATCCTCCTCACCTGAGCAGATCCTGTGTATAGGGAGGGCTTGCCCATAGGGGATCGCTTCTTTAATGTGTTTAGGGAGGAAGCTGGAGAAGTGGAGCATCCTGAGGTTATCCGTGAGCTTGCGGTACAGTGAAGTGCTGAGATGACCATCCTCAATGGAGAATTCAGCCGATTCTGGTGAATTGTCCATGGTGAGATTGATGGTGAAATGGAACATGTTGATGTCATCATTTAGTTGTTTCAGTGATTGTTCGCCATGAGTCCAAAGGAAGAAAATGTCAACGATATACCTAGTGTATCGCATCAGTTGAAGGTCCTGTTTAGTGAAGAAGGCTTGTTCGAGCCTGTGCATGAAGATGTTGGCATATTGAAGTGTGAATTTGGTCCTCATGGCTGTTCCGTGTGTCTGGATGAAGAACTGGTTGTTGAAGGTGAAGACATTGTCATCTAGAATGAAGCAGACGAATTGTAAAATTGTATCTGGAGACTGGCAGTTGTCGGCGTTGAGTACTGAGGCAGTTGCAGCAATGCCATTGTCGTGTGGGATACTGGTGTAGAGCACTGAGACATCCATTGTGACGAGGAGTGTCCCTGGTTCAACTGCTCCATGTGTGCTGAGTTTCTGTAGGAAGTCCATAGTGTTGCGACAAAAGCTGGGGGTTCTTAGTACAATGGGTTTCAGGATGCCCTCGATGTAGCCAGAGAGGTTCTCACACAGAGTCCCATTGGATGATTGAATCTCTCCAGTTCTATGAAGCTTCCAGCCAGTTGCAAGAGGCGCAGCCTGCCCGGTCCCGAACTGTTTATACTTGCCTGGTCTTTCACAGTGCGCTCCAAATTCCAGCCATAACCACCCACATTGTCACCTACCCAAACACAGGTAAGATTTCTGATATCATCATATAAAATGACAGTTTTGGAAGAAGTTATTTCACTCAGCGTTTCGGTGAAAGAGCTGTCAAATCTATTCCACCCACAGTAGCATTTCTCCCACAACCGGCAAATCAGCATCATTAACCTTTATATCCAATTGCCTTTTGGAAATAGCTGCATAAATTATTTCCAGGAAATTTTCTAAATCTTCTCAACCTCCGGTCAGAAAATAATTCTCCCCACAGCCCCTTTATTATTTGCCAATGGTTTTCGATTCAGAACTATTCATGAGACCCACTTTTTGCAGAACACGTTTTCCCCTAATTAATAAAATACAGCTGTCATAATGTTGCAAAATTTCCATTAGATCTCACCTTAATATTTTCCTATTCTGTTGAAAAGAATCATTGTTTCAAATCTCACCATGTAGCCAAAGGCCCTCATCCTTGTTAAACCTAGAAAACATCCTTTGTTATTCTCTCCAAGACCATAGAACCATAGAAAATTACAGCTCAGAAATAGGCCTTTTGGCCCTTCTTGTCTGTGCCGAACCATTTTTTGCCTAGTCCCACTGACCTGCACTTGGACCATATCCCTCCACACCCCTCTCATGCATGAACCCATCCAAGTTTTTCTTAAATGTTAAAAGTGACCCCGCATTTATCACTTTATCCAGCAGCTCATTCCACACTCCAACCACTTTCTGCGTGAAGAAGCCCCCCCCCTAATATTCCCCTTAAACTATTCTCCTTTCACCCTTATCCCACGCCCTCTGTTTTTTTTTTCTCCCCTAGCCCTCAGTGGAAAAAGCCTGCTTGCATTCACTCTATCTATACCCATCAAAATCTTATACACCTCTATCAAATCTCCCCTCATTCTTCTAAGCTTCAGGCAATAAAGTCCTAACCTATTCAATCTCTCTCTGTAACTCAGCTTCTCAAGTCCCGGCAATATCCCGGCAACAACTTAAAAAGGAAATTAGGAGAGCCAGAAGGGGTCATGAGAAGGCCTTGGCGGATAAGATTAAGGAGAATCCCAAGGCATTCTACAAACATGTGAAGAGTAAAAGGATGAGAGGTGAAGGAATAGGACCTATAAAATGTGAAGGTGGGAAAGTTTGTATGGGACCGGTAGAAATGGCAGAGGTGCTTAATAAATACTTTACCTCGGTATTCATGATGGAAAATGATCTGGGTGGTTGTACTGCAGGCTTGTGGCGGACTGAAAAGATTCAGTATGTGGACATTAAGAAAGGGGATATGTTGGAAATTTTGAATAGCATCAAGATAGCTAAGTCACCAGGACCGAATGGGATGTATCCCAGGTTATTGTGGGAGGTGAGGGAAGAGATTGCAGAGCCCCTGGCGATGATCTTTGCGTCATCGATGGAACGGGAGAGGTTCCGGAGGATTGGAGGATTGCAGATATAGAACATAGAACATAGAACACTACAGCGCAGAACAGGCCCTTCGGCCCACGATGTTGCACCGACCAGTTAAAAAACAATGACCCACTAACCTAAACAAATCCCTTTTCGTCCATAAACCTATCCACGGATCTCTTAAACGCCCCCAAACTAGGCACATTTACAACTGCAGCAGGCAGGGCATTCCAATCCCTCACCACCCTCTGGGTAAAGAACCTACCCCTGACATCCGTCCTATAACTACCACCCCTTAATTTAAAGCCATGCCCCCTCGTGCTAGCTTTCTCCATCCGAGGAAAAAGGCTATCACTATCCACCCTATCTAAACCTCTAATCATCTTATATGTTTCAATAAGATCCCCTCCTAGCCGCCTTCTTTCTAGCGGAAACAACCCCAAATCCCTCAGTCTCTCCTCATAGGACCTCCCCTCCATACCAGGCAACATCCTGGTAAACCTCCTCTGCACCCTCTCCAAAGCCTCCAAAGATGTGACTCCTTTATTCAAGAAAGGGAACAGGGATAGCCCAGGAAATTACCGACCGGTGAGTCTAACCTCAATGGTTGGTAAGTTGATGGAGAGGAACCCCTGAGGGACAGGATTTATGAACATTTAGAGAAGTTTAGTATGTTCAGCAGTAGTCAGCATGGCTTTATCATGGGCAGGTCATGCCTTACGAGCCTGGTTGAGTTCTTTGAAAACGTGACTAAATACATTGATGAAGGAAGAGCGGTAGATGTGGTTTATATGGACTTCAGCAAGGCGTTCGATAAGGTGCCCCATGCAAGACTTCTTGAGAAAGTGAGAGGTCATGGGATCCAAGGGGCTGTTGCCTTGTGGACCCAGAACAGGCTTGCCCGCAGAAGGTAGAGAGTGGCTGTGGATGGGTCTTTTTCTGCATGGAGGTCGGTCACCAGTGGAGTGCCCCAGGGATCTGTTCTGGGATCCTTGCTGTTTGTAATTTTCATAAATGACCTGGATGAGGAAGTGGAGGGATGGGTTAGTAAGTTTGCTGACGACAAGAAGGTTGGTGTTGTTGTGGATGGTTTGGAGAGATGTTAGAAGTTGCAGCGTGACACAGATAGGATGCAAGACTCGAAGAAGTGGCAGATGGACTTCAACCCGGATAAATGTGTAGCGGTCCATTTTGGCAGGTCCAATGGGATGAAGGAGTATAATATCAAGAGTAAGACTCTTAGCAGTGTTGAGGATCAGAAGGACATTGGGGTCCAGGTCCGTAGGACTCTTAAATTGGCCTCGCAGGTGGAGGATGTGGTCAAGAAGACGTATGGCCTTCATCAATCGAGGGATTGAGTTTAGGGGTTGGGAGATAATGCTGCAGCTTTATAAGACCTAGTCAGACCCCACTTGGAGTACTGTGCGCAGTTCCGGTCACCTCATTACAAGAAAGATGTGGAAGCTGTTGAAAGGGTGCAGAGGAGATTTACAAGGATGTTGCATGCATTGGGTGGCACGCCTTATGAGGATATGTTGAGGGAGCTCAGTCTTTTTTCCCTGGAAAGACAAAGGATGAGCGGTGACCAGTAGAAGTTTATAAAATGTTGAGAGGTATAGATCGGGTGGATTCTCAGAGACTATTTCCCAGGGATGAAATGGCTGCTATGAGAGGACACAGGTTTAAGGTGCTGGGGAGTAGGTACAGACGAGATGTCAGGGGTAAGTTTTTCACTCAGAGGGTGGTGGGTGAGTAGAATCGGCTGCCATCGGTGGTGGTGGAGGTGAATTCGTTGGGGTTTTTTAAGAGACTTCTGGATGAGTACATGGGATTTAATGAGATTGAGGTTATAAGTAGACCTAGTAAGTAGGGATATGATCAGTGCAACTTGTGGACTGAAGGGTCGGTTAGTGCTGCAGTTTTTCTATGTTCTATGTTCTAATCTTGTGAACCCTCTCTGCACTCTTTCAACCTCATTTACATCCTTCCTGTAACTAGGTGACCAAAACTGTACACAATACTCTAAGTTTGGCCTCATCGATGCCTTATACAACCTTACCATAACACTCCAGCTTTTATACTCGATACTCCAATTTATAAAGGCCAATGTACCAAAAGCACTCTTTACGACCCTATCCACCAGTGACACCACTTTTAGGGAATTCTGTACCTGTATTCCCAGATCCCTTTGTTCAACTGCACTCTTCAGAGTCCTACCATTTACCCTCTACGTTCTACTTTGGTTTGTCCTTCCAAGTGCAATACCTCACACTTGTCTGCATTAAATTCCATTTGCCATTTTTCAGCCCATTTTTCTAGTTGGTTCAAATCCCTCTGCAAGCTTTGAAACCTTTCTCATTGTCCAGTACACCTCCAATCTTTGTATCATCTGCAAATTTGCTAATCCAGTTTACCACATTATCATCCAGATCATTGATATAGATGACAAACAACAATGGACCCAACACCAGTCCCTGCGGCACACCACTTGTCACAGGCCTCCACTCAGAGAAGCAATCCTCCACAACCACACTCTGGCTTCTTCCATTGAGCCAGTGTCTAATCCAATTTACTACCTCCCCATGTATACCTAGCGACTGAACCTTCCTAACTAATCTCCCATGAGGGACCTTACCAAAGGCCTTGCTGAAATCCAGGTAGACAACATCCACCATCTTTCCTTCAACCACTTTCCTGGTAACCTCCTCGAAAAACTCTAATAGATTGGTCAAACATGACCTACCACGCACAAAGCCATGTTGGCTCTCTAATAAGTCCCTGACTATCCAAATATTTGTAGATCCTTTCCCTTATCAAACCTTCCAATAACTTGCCCACCACCGACGTCAAACTTGCTGGCTTATAATTTCCTGGATTTCTTTTGGAACCTTTTTTAAAGAACGGAATAACATGAGCCACCCTCCAATCATCCGGCACCTCCCCCATGAATACTGATATTTAAATATGTCTGCCAGGGCCTCTGCAAGTTCACTACTAGCCTCCCTCAAGGTCTGTGGGAATACCCTGTCCGGTCCTGGAGATTTATCCACTCTTATTTGCCTTGACAGCCAGCACCTCCTCCTCGTTAATCTGTAAAGGTTCCATGACCTCCCTATCTGTTTGCCCTATTTTCGTAGACTCCATGCCTGTTTCCTCAGTAAATACAGATGCAAAAAAACCATTTAGTATCTCCCCCATCTCTTTTGGTTCCATACACTGTCTACCACTCTGGTCTTCAAGAGGACCAATTTTATCCCTCACAACCCTTTTGCTCCTAACAAGTAGAAGCTCTTTGGATTTTCCTTCACTCTGTCTGCTAAAGGAACCTCATGTGTTCTTTTAGCCCTCCTGATTTCCCTCTTAAGTAGCTTCTTGCACTTTTTATACCCCTCGAGCAGCTGATCTGTTCCTTGCTGCCTGTACATTTCATACAACTCTATCTTCCTCTTAATCAGCGTTACAATCTCCCTCGAGAATCAAGGTTCCTTATCCCTATTTACTTGCCTTTAATCCTGACAGGAACATACAAACTCTGCACTCTCAAAATTTCTCTTTGAAGGCCTCCCACTTTCCATTTACATCCTTACCAGAGAACAGCTGTGCCAATCCACACTTCCCAGATCCCTCCTCATTTCATCAAATTTGGTCTTTTTCCAGTTCAGATCTTCAACCCAAGGACCAGATCTATCCTTATCCATGATCAGGTTGAAACTAATGGCATTATGATCCCTGGATCCAAAGTGTTCCCTCACACTCACATCCATCACCTGCCCTAACTCATTTCCCAATAGGGCATCCGATATTACATCCTTTCTAGTTGGCACCTCTATACACTGATGCAGAAAATTCTCCTGAACACGTTTTACAAACTCTACCCTGTCTAAACCTTTAACAATATGTGAGTCCCAATCTATATGTGGAAAATTAAAATCCCCTACTGTCACAACTTTGTGTTTCTTGCAGTTGTCAGCTATCTCTCTGCTGATCTGCTCCTCCAATTCTCTCTGACTATTAAGTGGTCTATAATACAACCCATTAACGTGGTCATACCTTTCCTGTTCCTCAGCTCCACTCATAGGGCCTCTGTAGATAAGCTCCCTAATCTAACCTGCCTGAGTACCGCTGTAACATTTTCCCTAACCAACAATGCCACCCCCCCACCTTTTATCCCTCTGTCTCTATCACGCCTGAAACATTGGAACCCTGGAACATTGAGCTGCCAGTCCTGCCCCTCCTGTAGCCAAGTTTCACTAATGGCTATAATGTCATATTTCCACGTGTCAATCCACGCCTTCAGCTCATCTGTCTTTGCCACAATACTCCTGGCATTGAAATACACACACTTCAAAAGATTATTTCCACCACACTCAACCCTTCCATTTGTGATTTTGCTTGAACTAACCTGTCTTTTTACCCCTGCTCCACTATCTGCTCTGGCACTCTGGTTCCCGTTCCCCCTGTAAATCTAGTTTAAACGCTCCCCAGTAACACTAGCAAACCTCCCTGCAAATATACTGGTCCCCTTGTAGTTTAGGTGTAATCCATCTCTCTTGTACAGGTCCCACCTGCCCCAGAAAAGGTCCCAATGACCCAAGAATCGGAAACCCTGCCCCCTACATCAGTTTCTCAGCCACGTGTTCATCCGCCCAATCATCCAAACGTACTGTTCGAGGAAACTATCTCGACAGCATTCTAAGAACTCTTCCTCAAGTCCACCGTGTCCGACTTGAGTTGACCAATCAATATGGAGGTTAAAAGCCCCCATGATTATTGCTGTTCCATTTTTACATGCATCTGTTATTTGTTTGTTTATAGCCTGCCCCACCTTGAAGTTATTATTTCGGGGCCTATAGACTACACCCACCAGCAGGCTGAGAACTGAGGAGTGTCTTCCCGGACCAGCCTCCTCCAGCTTTCCAGCGCTCATAATTACGACTTTGAAGTCCAAAATAGAGACTGCAGATGAAGCCGCAACTATTCCTTTGCCTCCCGAGGAATGAAGTGAACCAGAACTCTGGTGCTCATATCATCAGAGATGAGTTCCTGTTTGATATACCTTGCCCACTTCAGACACCGAGTTGGAGGAACCGGATCCAGCATTAAAACGTCGCAAGAGACACGTGAGGCACGTGAACCACCAAGATTCTTCGGACTTAAGAGGGAGGGGTGTAATGATCTCAGTAAGGCCCATGTTTGGCCTCTTGGCATATAGAATCATAGAATCCTACAGTGCAGAAGGAGGCCATTCGGCCCACTGAATCTCACTGACCACAATCCCCTCCAACCCAGTAGGAGGGAAATAAAATGAGTCGAGCCTTGGACACCATGTCAAAGTTCAAGAAAAGTTTTTCTTGCACATGCGTGAGGGAGACCTGAAATCTCAGGTTGCCTGTGAGTCCTCTCTAGTAGATTGGTATAGGTTAATATACTGTTTTGAGTCACACACGTTTATATTAGCATATTAATTCCTCGAGTTGAATCCAAGATCGTTCTTCTAATCTTGTTATGCAGACTGTATTGTTCAATACAACTTCATTAATCAGTTCCTGGACAGTTCTGTTTACCTGATTATAATGTCAAAGCATTGTATTTGGCCCACCGATTTGCACTGATGTGTTAATCATTATCCCCTTCTGTTAGATGATCATGTTTTATGAAAGACTATGCTTTCCCTCGACTATATGGAGCCTAGCAGTCTTAATGCCAGTTCTCCCATTGTCTTGATAATTCAGAATGATTTCCTGCACATCAGAAGTTGATAGCATGCGTTAATCATTATCTAGTGGCAGAATAGATCGCTGTCTGCATTAACCCATTCCTTGCCTCTGATGAGGCCTGGTTCTCTGGGCTTGCTCTATGTAGCCCTACATGTATTATATTGAAATGAAGTAAAATATAAATGGGTATATCAATTAAAATATAGAACATAGACCGTCCTGTAGCTACCCCCCCTTAATTTAAAGCCATGCCCCCTCGTGCTAGCTTTCTCCATCCGAGGAAAAAGGCTATCACTATCCACCCTATCTAAACCTCTAATCATCTTATATGTTTCAATAAGATCCCCTCTTAGCCGCCTTCTTTCCAACGAAAACAACCCTAGATCCCTCAGTCTCTCCTCATAGGACCTCCCCACCATACCAGGCAACATCCTAGTAAACCTCCTCTGCACCCTCTCCAACGCCTCCACATCCTTCTTGTAATGCGGGGACCAGAACTGCACACAGTACTCCAAGTGCGGCCGCACTAGAGTAGTGTACAGTTGCAACATTACACTGCGACTCCTAAATTCAATCCCCCTACCAATAAACGCCAAGACACCGTACGCCTTCTTGACAACCTTATCTACTTGATTCCCAACTTTCAGGGATCTATGTACACACACACCTAGATCCCTCTGTTCATCCACACTATTCAAAGTCCTCCCGTTAGCCCTATACTCGACACATCTGTTGCTCCTACCAAAGTGAATTACCTCACACTTCTCCGCATTAAATTCCATCCGCCACCTCTCGGCCCATATTTTTTAATATAAAAGATACGGTGTCCTTTATTGCCCTACAACAGGCCCTATCTCCATAACCTCATGCGTTTACCCTAACTAGCCCCCTTGACATTAAATGGCAATTTAGCATGGCCAATCCACCTCAGCTGCATGCCTTTGAAGTTTGAACTCCCTGATTGAGCTAATGGTTATCTGCTCAATTAGGGAGTCTCACCTGTGTATATATAAGGATTGTCAGGTCGACTGACACTCTGGATTTTGACTTTGCACCTGAAGCACTCAGAGGAGTGGAATTGATTCTTTAATAAAGAGCAACTGGTGAAGGGACAGTGGCCTGAGAAGTTATTTCACCAGGTATCCGCTTCCGTTGTCCGTCTAAATGGTAGTAGTTATAGGTTTGGAACGTGCTGCCTAATGAACCTTGGCAAATTCCTGCGGTGCATCTTGCAGACAGTACACATGGTTATTAACATTCATAGAGGGGGGTAGAGGGAGTGAATGCTTTTGGAAGGGGTAGCAATCAAGCAAGCTTGCTTTGTCCTGGATGGTGTCAAGTTTCCTGAATGTCATTGGAACTGCACTTGTCCAGGCAAGTATATAAATGGACTATTGGGATATTAGAGGGATGTTCTTTGGTGCAAGTATAAGAGGATTGGAATAATCAGCTTGAATTGGTGTGTTTGGCTTTTAAGTGCACGGGTTTTAATAGTGGGTGGGTTTAATAGTAGGTTTTAATGGGGCAGCATGGTGGCACAGTAGTTAGCACTGCTGCTTTACAGCGTCAGGGACCCAAGTTCGATTCCCAGTTTGGATCACTGTCTGTGCAGAGTCTGCACGTTCTCCTCGTGTCTGCATGGGTTTCCTCTGGCTGCTTCAGTTCCCTCCCACAGCCTGAAAGACATGCTGGTTAGGTGCATTGGCAATGTAAGTTCTCCCTCAGTGTACCTGAACAGGCGCCAGAATGTGGCAACAAGGAGATTTTCATAGTATCTTCATTGCAGTGTTAATGTAAGCCTACTTGTGACTGATAACTAAACTTTAAATTTTACTGTTGGGGACTAGATTTGCTTGTTGGGATACTGGAATATGGGACTCAAATTGGGGGGCAGGGGATTTGAATGGATAAATTTGGCTGGAATTATTGATTTCAGTTGGAAACCACCTGACCGGATGTATGTGAGAGGTTCGGGCATTACAGTGATCAGCCCTAATTGAGGGATAATTAATTTGAGGCGTGCCTATTCATAGAAGAATTAGGTACTCGAAGGAATCACTTTGGTGGGAATATTAGAGTACATTTATCAGAAAATAACTTTCATCATGTGTTCACATAAACAGTGGTGACAGCCTGCTATAAAATCACTGCTCATTCATTCAGTAAAAGAGGAACCTGGAGCCAGTATTTTCTTAACAAAAGTTTAGTATATGAAGTGTTTGACATTGAGGATTTTGGTGGGTAAAATAGGACACTAATGCTTATTATGACAGCCTGAAAGTCAGAGGGATCATCAGTAGGTCTACCCGTGATCTTTGTGAAGTACAAGCTGCTTTATTGAGTGAACAGTTCCCAATAGGAAGCAGCTAGTAGGAGTTTTGAAGCCTGTAACTTTACTTGAACCATTGTTGTAGGTTCCAAGATGAAGACTACCGAACTGTAAGCCACAGGAGTAGCTTTTTCCTTTGGTTGACAATAGAGGGTGTTGGTGATGGAAACTGGCATGTGGCTGGATCACTGCATTGGCAACAAGGATGGGATTAATATTTTCTCCCTACATTTTTCTCTCTAGACAATCTCTGAACATCAAGAATCTTCTCCAGTAAGAAACAGCTATATACCTCTTTTTAGGAAACTTGAGCCCTATGACAGCAGGGAAGACTCAGACCAATACACTGAGCACACACACATTACTGTTGCTTTGCTAATGACATTGAAAGAAATGAAAAGCATAAAGTGATATTGCTAACAGCACGCAGGGCCCCGACTTTCAGTGTCAAAAGAAGTTTGACCTATCCAATGCTCCCCATTCTAAAACTTATAATGAATTTGTAGACTTGTTAAGAAAACAGTATGACCCAAAGCCCCTGGTAATTCTCCAGAGGTATTGCTTTAACATGGCTGGGAGAATCCAGGGAACCTGTCACTGAATTCTTGGTTAGGTTCCGGTAACCAGCTGAACATTGCAAACTTGGACCAGCTGTTAATGAAAAGTTGTGAGACAGATTGGTATGAGGCATCAATGACCTAACAACCCAAAAGAAACTGTTGACAGAACCCAATTTGGACCTTAAAAAAGTCATTGAGACAGCCTTGTCAGTTGAGAATGCAGAGAAAGAGTCTCAGGAGCTACAAGGGACATAAGGCAGCATTGTCTTCCATTTAGAGGAAGGGATATCATATCACCAGTCTTCAACTGAGAGTGCATGTATAAACCAGGTATTATAGGGCCCCATATGTCACCACTAGACAATTAGGAATTGCAGTGCCAACAATAACAGTATTAAAGAATATACTCCATAGTGGACAGATTACTGCAAGCACTGTCAAAGAACACAGCCTGGCAAAGTTTCAGGAACAAGCAAAACATGCGCTGCCAAGGCAAAAAGCCAAGGCTGGTATCTGAAAGTACCCTGCCAGTATCCCTTCTTGTAGAGACAGGAACATCACAACTGAATCATATTGTAATATCAAAAATTGTCCTGCCAGTGGAAGAATTACTCGTAAATTTCCATCCCTTGAAGATGGAGCTGGACATGGAAGCTGCTGTCTCCATTACTGGGGAACCAACCTATAAGAACCACCAAATTGGTATCTAATTCCTGAGCTTCGAAGGCATGAGCGCTGTGCTAACCTCCTACAGAGGGAAATATTTACAAAAGAAAGGTACCACAATGGCCCCAGTAACTTATAAACAGCAATCAGCTTGACTCCCACTCATTGTTGTACAAGGACACAGATACAGATTTACAGGGGGAAATTGGCTCCAGCAGATGTGGTGAACTAGTTGGAGATCTTCAAGCTAGATGTGGGGGTACATTACAAAGTTATTAGGAGATATCCAGGAGGTTTTCAGGAGGGCCTTGGAAAAATAGAAGCTGAGACCATAATCTACATTGACCCTAATGCTACACCTAGGTATTTCAGAGTCAGATCAGATCCTTACTCCATGCTGGAGAAGGTGAAAACTGAACTAGGGTCCTTTGAATGCTTGGATATGATAAGACCTATGAAATTTGCAGAATGAAGTGTGCCTGTCATCTCTGTTCTTAAGCCAGAAGTTCGTCTTCATGGGGACATTAAACAAACTGCCAATCAGGTCTTCAAACTCAATATGTAATCCATGCCCCAGATTGAAGACTTCTACACTAAGCTAATAGGTGACAAGTCATTTTCCACGTTGGATATGAATCACATCTATCTTCAACTTGAATTGATTTGATTTGATTTATTATTGTCACATGTATTAACATACAGTGAAAAGTATTGTTTCTTGCGTGCTATACAGACAAAACATACCGTTCACAGAGAAGGAAGGTGTTGTGGATAGTGTGGAGGGATGTCAGAAGTTGCAGTGAGACATTGATAGGATGCAAGACTGGCGGAGAAATGGCAAATGGAATTCAACCTTGATAAGTGTGTGGTGATTAATTGTGGCAGGTCAAATAGGATGACAGAATATAACACTAAGGGTAAGATTCTTGGCAGTGTGGAAGATCAGAAGGATCTTGGGGTCTGGGTTCATAGGACACTCAAAGCAGCTTTGCAGGTAGAGGCTGTGGGTAAGAAGGCATTCATCAATCAAGGAACTGAATTTAAGAGTTGGGAGATAATGTTGCAGCTGTATAAAATCCTGGTCAGACCTCACTTGGAGTACTGTGCTCAGTTCCAGTCACCTCATTACAGAAAGGAAGTGGAAGCCATAGAAAGGGTGCAGAGGAGATTTACAAGGACGTTGCCTGGATTGGGGAGCATGCCTAATGAAGATAGGTTGAGGGAGCTCGGTCTTTTCTCCTTAGAGAGACAAAGGATGAGGGGTGACTTGATAGAGGTGTATAAGATTTTGAGGTATTGATCGAGTGGATTCTCAGAGGCTTTTTCCCAGGGCTGAAATGGTTGCCATAAGGGGACACAAGTTCAAGGTGCTGGGGAGTAGCTACAGAGGAGATGTCAGGGGTAAGATTTTCACTCAGAGGGTGCTGGATGCACGGAATCGGCTGCCGGCACTGGTGGTGGAGGCAGATTCAATAGGGTCTTTTAGGATACTTTTGGATAAGTACATGGAACTTAGTAAGATAGAGAGTTATAGGTAAGCCTAGTAGGTAGGGACACGTTCGGTGCAACTTGTGGGCCGAAGGGCCTATTTTGCGCTGTAGTTTTTCTGTGTTTCTATGTTTTCTAAGGAAATGAGAGAGTGCAGAATGTAGTGTTATAGTCATGGTTAGGGTGTAGAGGAAAATCAACTTAATGCAAGGTAAGTCCATTCAAAAGTTTGACAGCAGCAGGGAAGATGCTGTTCTTGAGTCAGTTGGTACATGACCTCAGACTTTTGTATCTTTTTCCAGAAGAAAGGTGGTGGAAGAGAGAACGTCTGGGGTGCGTAGGATCTTTAATTATGCTGGTTGCTTTGTGAAGCTAGTGGGAAGTGTAGATAGTGTCAGTGGATAGAAAGCTGGTTTGTGTGATGGATTGGGCAATACTCACAACTTCTTGTAGTTCTGTGTGGTCTTGGGCAGAGCAGGAGCCATACCAAGCTGTGATACAACCAGAAAGAGTGCTTTGTATGTGCATCTATAAAAGTTGGTGAGAGTCATAGCTGACATGCCAAATTTCCTTAGTCTTCTGAGTTACCAGACTTACCTCCACAATCAAACACAAATTTATTCATAGTTTTATGTAAACAAATGTAAAATAAAACACTAAACTGATCTATAAGATATGAAAGAGCTTAAGACAATTTAATATGGAAATAAAAATGCCTATTTTGACAGAGTACTCGTCAAAAAATCTATCGCTTTGCCTGGATTTTGCTGTGATAGAGTTTAGTTGGTTTGCATAAATTGGATGAAACTGCTCTACTCTCAGTAAGGGATTCAATGCTTAGATACATAGAAATGGGAGAAGCCTATTCATCCCCTCCAGCTTGTTCAATTAGATTATGGTCATCTGTGTCTTAACTTCATCTGTCTGCCTTGGTTCTGTTACTACCAAATGTATTTAATCATAACAGAACAAACAATTAGTTGCAGTAAGATAATAGTTTACCACAAAGCTCAGCCAGATCCTAGTTGGATAAGAATGCAATACATAATTCACAAATACATTTTGAACTTCCTAACTTTTTTTTGTTATCTTTTTCACAACCAATGTGACTAACTTTCTCAGAGATTCTATTAAAGTTACAAAGCCAGAACAGTTTAAGCCCTTAATCCATCTCTTTGCTTGCTCCAAAAACCAAACTGAATACAGCTCATAGTCCTCGCAAGAGAGATATACAAGATCCAAGCTGATGAGAAATTGCATTGCACTTGATCTTGGACTTGATTTGATGCTTGATCTTAGCCAAACGGCTAAGAAGCAAATTCCAGTATGTGCATTATTTTGCTTTTCCACAAGCAGATACTGGTTTAATAGAATTTGCAATTTGATAAAAGGCAAGCTGATAAGTAGGTTTAAGCATCTGTTTGTTTAGTTCAAAAAAAGCTTCCAATCAGAATGAGGATGAAAAACGACACTAGATATTTGCATCTGAATGTGGGTTAGTTTCTCCCTCCCGGACAATTAACAGTCAACAACCTTGCAATTGTTGTGACATACAACTTAAATTACTCTGGCATATCACTTCTGGGAGTGAAGTTAGTTTTTAACCCCATGACATGTTAATACCACTCTAAATTTTAGACAAACTCAATTCAAACTGTCACTTGGGAGTGCCTGACTTTACTGCATTCAAGTTATACAGGATGATAAACATAAAATACCGCAGATGCTGGAAACCGGAAATAAAAAAAATGCTGGAAATGCTCAGCAAATCAGGTATCATCTGCGAAGGAAAAAACAGAGGCCATGATTCTCCCATCCCGACCTTTTCTGGCAGCTTGGGGTAGGAGATGCGTGTCGCCGGCTTTGTTCCGGATTTAACAGGCCAAACCACGCTGAAAACCAAAACTTACCAGTCCCGGTTGAATCTCCCACTCCGCCGCTTCATTCCATGGGTTCAGACTAGCTCTCCATGTTCAGGGAACTAGCAGGAGACCCCACCAGAATGAAAGTGGGGCAATCGGGGCAGCCCGGGGGGGTCAGGCAGTGGGGTGGTGCCCCCTGGGCATGGGCACCATGGCTGTAACAGATGATGATGTGTGGGAGGGGAGAGAATGGGTGAGAGGGGTAAAATTTAGAAAAAGGGGGAAAGGGGAAGCAAAAGGGGAGAAAAGTAGGGGAAGCAAAGGGGGAGAAAAGGTAAGGAAAGAGGGATAAGGTAGGGGGAAAGAGTAGGGGGAAGGAAAATGAAGAAAGTCAATAAAGAAATAAAAGGTAGAGAACAGTAAAAGTGCATATACATACTTTGATTCTGTCTTCACAAAAGAGGACACAAATCAGATGCCAGAAATGTTGGAGAATGCAAAATTTAGTGAGATGGAAGAACTGAAGAGATCAATAGTCGTAGAGAAAAGGTGCTTGGAAAATTGATCGCATTGAATACAGATAAATCCTCAGGGCCTGATAATCTACATCCCAAATTACTTAAGGAAGTGGATCTAGAAATAGTGGATGCACTGATGGTCATTTTCCAGGATTCTATAGACTGTAGAACAGTCCCTGCAGATTGGAGGGTAGCTAATGTCACTCTAATATTCAAAAAGGGAGGTAGAAAGAAAACAAGGAATTATACACCAGTAAGCCACACATTGGTAGCGGGGGAAAAATTCTCAAATCCATTATCAAGGAGTTTACAACGGATCATTTAGTAGAAACCAATGGCAGGATCAGACAGAGTCAGCATTGATTTACGAAGGGGAAATCATGCTTGCCAAATCTGGTGGAATTCTTTGAAAATGTAACTCGTAGAGCTGACAAGGGGGAATCAGTTGATGTGGTGTATTTAGACTTTCAGAAAGCATTTGACAAAAGTCCCGCATAAGAGACTATCATGGAGGATTAAAGCGCATGGGATTGGGGAAAGTATATTGAGATGGATAGAAAACTGGTTGGCAGAGAGGAAACAAAGAGTAGGAGTGAAGGGTGCTTTTCAAATTATTAGGCAGTAACTTACAGGGTGCAACAGGGATTGATGCTGGGTCCCCAGCTATTCACAATATATATTGATGCATGAGGGTGAACTGCAACAAGGATGCAAAGATCTTTCAGAATGATCTAGACAGGTTGGGTAAAGGTGCAAATCAATGGTGGATGCAGTATAATTTCAATAAACATGAGATTATTGACTTTGGAAGCAAAAACAAGAAGGCAAGTTACTACCTGAATGGCTGTAAATTGGAAGAGGGGAGTGTGCAGCGGAACCTGGGTACCCTTGTGCACCAGTCACTGAAAGTAAATACGCAGGTGCAGCAGACAGTAAAGAAGGCAAATGGCATGTTAGCCTTCATTGCGAGAGGTTTCAAGTACAGGAGCAGGGTTGGCTGTTGCAATTATATAGGGCCTTGGTGAGGCCATACCAAGAGTGTTGTGTGCAGTTTTGACCTCCTTTTCTGAGGAAGGATGTTCTTGCTCTCGAGGGGGTGCAGCGAATGTTTACCAGGCTGATTCCAGGGATGGCGGGTCTGATGTATGAGGAGAGACTGATTAGATCAGGATTGTTTTTGCTGGAGTTCTGATGCACGAGGAGGGATCTCATAGAGACTTATAAAATTCTAACTGGACTAGACAGGGTAGATACAGGGAGGATATTTCCAATAGTGGGGGAGTCCAGAACCAGGGGCCACAGTCTGAGGATTTGGGATAGACCATTTCAGATGGAGCTGGGGAGACATTTCTTCACCCAAAGAGTGGTAAGCCTGTGGAATTCATTGCCACAGGAAGTAGTTGATGCCAAAACATTGGATATAGCATTTGGGGCGAATGGGATCAAAGGTTATGGAGAAAAAGCAGGATTAGGCTAGAGTTGGATGATCAGCCATGATTGTAGTGAGTAGCGGAGCAAGCTCAAACAGTCAAGTGGCTTCCTCCTGCTCCTATCTTCTATGTTTCTAGAATCCCTACAGTGAAGAAGGAGGCCATTTGACCCATCAATTCTGCATCGACCACAATCCCACTCAGGCCCTATTTCTTAACCACACATATTTTTCCTGCTAATCCCCCGACACTAGGGTTAATTTAGTTTGGTCAATCAACCGAACTCGTACAACTTTGGACCGAGGAAGACTTGGGAGGAAATCGGAGGACCCGGAGAAAACTCATGCGGACGTAGGGAGAATGTGCAGACTCCATACAGACAGTGACTCGAGGCCAGAATTGAACCCTGACGCTGTGAGGCAGCAATGCTAACCACTGTGCCACCCCACCTCCCACTTCCTTTAACCATCCAAGATGGAAGACACCTGACCAGGTGACTTATCCACTGTCAGCACAGCCAAACTTTCCAGACCTGAAGATTGTCTCTGATAGTGTAGACTCCCATCCTCACCGTCTTTGTTCCTGATAGTGTAGGCCCAAGGTCTTGAAATGTTAATTCTGTTTTTCCCTCCACAGATGCTGCCAGACTGCTGAGTTTTTCAAGCACTTTCAGTTTTTATTTTAGCCTTTCTAGTATATTCTGCCTTTCCAACCACCTCTCCTGCAACTGAAATTTTATCAGATTCATCCTCTTTCGCCATGTCCTGTTCTTCAAGCTCTCTCCTTCTTTCTCCCTGATAGCATAGGCTTGAGGCCGCACTTTCTTTGTACCTGATGGTGTAGGCCTGAAGCCTCACTTTTTTTGTCCCTGATAGTGTAGGCACGACGCCTCACCTTCTTTGCCACTGATAGTGTAGGCACCCATCCTTACCTTTGTTCCTGATAGCATAGGCCCAAGGTCTCACCTTCTTTGCCCTGATAGTGCAGGCTTGGGGCCCCACCTTCTTTGTCTCTGATAGTGTAGGTCCAAGGCTTCACCTTCTTGATAGCCCCTGATAGCGTAGGCACCATCCTCACCGTCTTTGTCTCTAATAGTGTAGGCATCATCCTCACCGTTTTTGTCTCTAATAGTGTAGGCACCATCCTCACCGTTTTTGTCTCTAATAGTGTAGGCACCATCCTCACCGTTTTTGTCTCTAATAGTGTAGGCACCCATCCTCACCTTCTTTGTTCCTGATAGTGTTCACCGAATGTCTTTAGACCTGCAGCCACTAATTTTTATAACTTTGCATTTTATTTCTATTTTGCTCTTGGTTTTAAGCCTATCATGAATATTCCATCTTGGGTGACATGCTAGCACAGTGGTTAGCACTGCTGCTTCACAGCTCCAGGGACCTGGGTTCGATTCCCGGCTTGGGTCACTGTCTGTGTGGAATTTGCACATTCTCCTCATGTCTGCGTGGGTCCCCTCTGGGCACTCTGGTTTCCTCCCACAATCCAAAGATGTGCGGGTTAGGTTGATCGGCTATGCTAAAATAAAATTGCCCCTTAGTGTCCTGAGATGCGAAGGTTAGAGGGATTAGTGGGTAAATATGTAGGGATATGGGGGTAGGGTCTGGATGGGATTGTGGTTGGTGCAGACTCAATGGGCCAACTGGCCTCTTCCTGTCCTGTAGGGAGTCTATGATGATCTTACTTGGTAGATGTTAATCTTAAAGTGGTTATGGTTGTGCTTTGATTAATGAATTAATAATAAACAGTAATAACACGTTTTCGCACAATTTGCTTATTTCATACTGGCCATACACATCTGGATTTCAAACTATATCTTTGTTTTCTGCTTTTGAAGTTAGAATACTAATAAGATGGCTTTTGTTGATCAGAAGTCCTTTTTTTACTGCATTCACTGACCCTTGGACTTCAGACCAGGATGATGAACAAGTACTGCAAATGGAATTTAATCCGGAGAAATGCGAGGTGATGCACTTTGGCCGGAATAATGTGGAGGGGAGTTATACGATAAAAGGTAGAACTATCTGGAGTATGGATACGCAGAGAGACCTGGGGGTGCAAGTGCACAAGTCCCTGAAGGTGTCGGTGCAGGTGCAGAATGTGATGAGGAAAGCGTATGGTATGTTAGCCTTCATAGGAAGAGGTATAGAATATAAGAGTAGGAGTCTGATGTTGCAGTTGTATAGAACGTTGGTTAGGCCTCACTTGGAGTACTGCGTCCAGTTCTGGTCGCCGTACTACCGGAAGGATGTAGAGATCCTGGAGAGAGTGCAGAGGAGATTTACCAGGATGCTGCCTGGTATGGAAGGGCTGTCTTACGAGGAAAGATTGAATGAACTTGGGCTGTTTTCCCTTGAGAGACGTCGGCTGAGGGGGGATCTAATAGAGGTTTATAAGATTATGAAGGGGATAGATAGAGTAAATGGTGGTAAGCTTTTTCCGCTATTAGAAATGGATAGAACGAGGGGTCACGGGCTTAGGGTGAGGGGGGCTAGGTATAAGACAAATATTAGAGGGCAGTTTTTCACACAAAGGGTAGTGGGGGTGTGGAATGCACTGCCGAGTAAGGTGGTGGAAGCAGGCACGCTAGGGTTGTTTAAGAGTCACTTAGACAGCCACATGAGCGGGCTACATATAGGGGGATATAGTAGGCCTTACTAAACATTGTAGGCTTGGGAATATGTTTTGCCTCAGGATGTTACAGTCTTTGCCTGTTTAATAATGAATTTTTTTGTTTCCACAGGCATTTAAGTCCAGCAAGGGGCATGCATGCGGCAGGTTGTAGTGGGCTGCTCTTGGACGTTGCTTCGGGAGTTGCCTATTGCTTCATGTCGTTAGTGTGCTTAAACTGGACCATCTCGAGGGCAACATGACAGCTCAGAGACTATCTCTGTTGCTGTGTGGACACATGGATTTGGGCCTGTGTCTGTGGGAGTTTGCACGTTCTCCCCATGGTTGCGTGGGTTTCCTCCGGGTGCTCCGGTTTCCTCCCACATCCCCAAAGATGTGCTTTTAGGCTGATTGATTGGGTACTAAATTGTCCCTAAATTGGACCTCCCTGATCCTCGCACATTAGGCGTAGACTAAAATCACGAATAGGACACTGAGACAGTGGGACGGCGGCGCGGGCTCGTTGGGCCGAAGGGCCTGTTTCCTGTGCTGTGTTGTTCTTTGTTCTTTGTTCTTTGTACTCTTACCTGAGGTGATCACCTGAAGTATCAGAAGATGACGTTGTACAGAACCTTAGAACAATAGAATCATAGAATCCCAATAGTGCAGAAAGAGGCCATTCAGCCCATTGAGTCTCTACTGGCTCTTTTACAGAGCATCTTAGCCAGGTCCACTAATTCACCTAACCTTTGAACACTAAGACACAATTTAGCATGGCCAATCTTTTGGCTATGGGAAGAGACCGGAGCACTTGGAGGAAATCCAGGCAGACACAAGGAGAAACTGCAAACTCCACACAGACAATCACTCAAGGCCAGAATTGAGCCCAAGTCCCTGGTGCTGTAATGGCCAGAAATGAAGAAACTGACTCACCTCTGGGCCGCGGAGAGTACCAGACCTGGTGCTATGAGGTAGCTGTGCTAACCACTGTCCAATAGCTGGACAGACATCTGATATTTGGCAGATAGGAGACGATCTTACAGTTGCACAACTTGTATGTTTCAAAGTCTGTATTGTCTTGCAGTGCCTGTGAGAAGAATTGAGATTTATTCTGGGAACAATTGCAACAGGCCTCGAAAGACAAGAATGGAGCCAAACATTTGGCTGAAAGATGATGCTGCTTTGAGGGCTCACTGCTGTCATAGTGGAATAGTCGCCATTAAATGCAAGAGGAGGGGCCTCACCTCTGGGCCATGAAGAGTACCAGACCTGCGAGGACACACACCACTGGGACAGGAATAAAGAGAACGCAGGGACAAGGCAGACATTCACCTTCAGGCAGTGGAAAATTCCAGACCTGTGAGGGACACACTTCAGGGGACAGGAATAAAGAGGGCAAGGGGATAAGTTCACCTTCGGGAGGAGAGAGTTCCGGTCTTGAGGAACAAGCTTCACTGGGACAGGAATAAAGAAAATGCAGGGACAAGGCTGATACTTTCCAGCTGCAGAGAGTTCCAGACCTGCGCGAAACACGCTTCACCGGGACGGGAAATAAGTGAGCGTGAGGACCAGGTTGACGTTGGCCTATAGGCATCGGAGAATTCCAAACCTCCAAGGGATGCACTTAAATGGGACAGGCTAAAAGATAATGTGGGGACAAGGCTGACACCTTTGAACAGCAGAGTTCCAGATCTTCCCCAGGACAGGAATAAAGAGAATGCGGGACAAAGGCTGACATTCAACTTCAGGCAGCGGACAGTTCAGGATCTGAAAAGGACACTCATCACCAGGACAGGAAATATGGAAAGTGTGGGAACAAGTTGACACTCGCCTTCCGGCAATGGTGAATTCTGGATCTGCAAGGGACATGCTTCACCGAGACAGGAATAAAGAGACTGCAGGGTCAAAAAGGTTTTAAACATTTATATATTATAGAGTCATAGACATTTACAGCATGGAAACAGGCCCTTCAGCCCAACTTGTCCATGCCACCCTTTTTCTTTAAACCCCCTAAACTAATTCCAATTGCCCGCATTTGGTCCATATCAAATAACAAAGAACAAAGTACAAAAACAGCCCGGGAAACAGGCTCTTTGGTCCAATGAGCCCGCGCCGCCATTTTAACATTACCAGTCCCCCCTCCACCCATGACCCTTATCTATGCTTATGGCATTCCACATTGAGGGAAAACTAATTTAGGGACAATTTATTACCTCCAATCAGCCTAACAGCACATCTTTGGGGTGTGGGAGGAAACCAGAGCACCCGGAGAAAACCCATGCAAGCACGGGGAGAATGCGCAAACTCCCACAGACACCGGCCCAAATCCATGTGTCTGCACAGCAAAAAGTGATAGTCGCTGAGCTGTCATCTTGCCCAGTATCTGGTCCAGTTCAAGCACACACTAACAACATGAAGCACGAGGCTATTCTCGAACATCCAAGAGCAGCCCTAGCACGACCCATCGTGTGTATGCCCCTCGTTGGACAACAAGGTGGACCGACTTAAAACCTGTGAATTAAAAGAGAAAAACATTAGTATCATTCCACATCCTTATACATTACCAGAGACATCCCAAGGCTACTGAACCTTATTTAAAACAACCTCCTATATCCTTCCATCTCCAACCCACTCATGTGCCTGTCTAAGTTACTCTTAAACGGATCTCTCGGTGGGAGAGCATCTCGGGGATGGAGCTCATAATTCTATCTCCTTCACGATAGTATTGGAAAGAGATAGGATCAGGCAGGCTAGAAAGGTAATTGTCTGGAGTAAGGGGAAATGTGATGACATCAGGCAGACAATTGGACGAGTAAACTGGAAGGAGGTGTTCCTGGGGAAAAGTACTGAAGGAAGGTAGCAGATTTTCAAGGAATGTTTGACTGGAGCTCTGCACGATAACGTTCCGATGAGACAGGGAGGTTTTGGTAGGTCGCGGGAGCCATGGCGCACAAAGGTTGTGGTAAACCTGGTCAGGAAGAAAAGAAAGGTGTATAAAAGGTTCAGAGAGCTAAGAGATGTTAAGGATCTAGAAGAGTATAAGGCTTGTAGAAAGGAGCTTAAAAAGGAAATTAGGAGAGCCAGAAGGGGACATGAGAAGGCCTTGGCGGGTAAAATTAAGGAGAATCCCAAGGCCTTCTACAAATATGTGAAAAGTAAAAGGATGAGAAGTGAAGGGATAGGACCTATAAAAGGTGAAGGGGGAAAAGTCTGTGTGGAACCGGAAGAAATGGCAGAGGTGCTTAATGAGTACTTTGCCTCGGTATTCACGGTGGAAAGTGATCTGGGAGGTTGTACTACAGGTTTGCGGCAGTCTGAAAAGATTGAGTATGTGGATATTAAGAAAGAGGATGCGTTGGAACTTTTAAATTCTATCAAGATAGATAAGTCACCGGGATAGAACATAGAACATAGAACAGTTACAAAAACAATGACCCACTAGCCTATACCAATCCCTTTTCGTCCATAAACCTATCCAGAGATCTCTTAAACGCCCCCAAACTAGACGCATTTACAACTGCAGCAGGCAGGGCATTCCAATCCCTCACCACCCGCTGGGTAAAGAACCTACCCCTGACATCCGTCCTGTAGCTACCCCCCGTTAATTTAAAGCCATGCCCCCTCGTGCTAGCTTTCTCCATCCGAGGAAAAAGGCTATCCCCAGGTTACTGTGGGAAGTGAGGGAAGCGATTACAGAGCCCCTGGTGATGATCTTTGCATCGTCGATGGAGACGGGAGAAGTTCTGGAGGATTGGAGGATTGTGGATGTGGTTCCTATTTTCAAGAAAGGGAACAGGGATAGCCCGGGAAATTACCGACCAGTGAGTCTGACCTCAGTGGTTGGTAAGCTGATGGAGAGGATTCTGAGGGACAAGATTTATGAGCATTTAGAGAAGTTTAGAATGATCAGGAATAGTCAGCATGGCTTTGTCAAGGGCAGGTCGTGCCTTACGAGCCTAGTTGAGTTCTTTGAAAATGTGAAAATTGACGAAGGAAGAGCGGTGGACGCGGTTTACATGGACTTCAGCAAGGCATTTGATAAGGTCCCCCATGCAAGACTTCTTGAGAAGTTGAGAGGGCATGGGATCCAAGGGGCTTTGGCCTTGTGGATCCAGAACTGGCTTGCCTGCAGAAGGCAGAGAGTGGTTGTGGATGGGTCTTTTTCTGCATGGAGGTCGGTCACCAGTGGAGTGCCCCAGGGATCTGTTCTAGGACCCTTGCTGTTTGTCATTTTCATAAATGACCTAGATGAGGAAGTGGAGGGATGGGTTAGTAAGTCCGCCGATGATACGAAGGTTGGTGGTGTTGTGGATAGTCTGGAGGGATGTCAGAAGTTGCAGCAGGACATAGATAGGATGCAGGACTGGGCGGAGAAGTAGCAGATGGATTTCAACGCGGATAAATGTGTAGTGGTCCATTTTGGCAGGACCAATGGGATGCAGGAGTACAATATCAAGGGTAGGATTCTTAGCAATGTTGAGGAGCAGAAGAATCTTGGGGTCCGGGTCCACAGGACTCTTAAATCAGCCTCGCAGGTGGAGAATGTGGTCAAGAAGGCGTATGGTGTACTGGCCTTCATTAATCGAGGGATTGAGTTTAGGAGTCGGGAGGTAATGCTGCAACTTTATAAGACCCTTGTCAGACCCCGCTTGGAGTACTGTGCGCAGTTCTGTTCGCCTCACTACAGGAAAGATGTGGAAGCTATTGAGAGGGCGCAGAGGAGATTTACAACGATGTTGCCTGGATTGGGAGGCATGCCTTATAAAGATAGGTTGAGGGAGCTAGGTCTCTTCTCCCTGGAGAGACGAAGGTTGAGAGGCGACCTGATAGAGGTTTATAAAATGTTGAGAGAAATAGATAGGGTGGATTCTCGGAGGCTATTTCCTAGGGCTGAAATGGTTGCTACGAGAGGAAACAGGTTTAAGGTGCTGGGAAGCAAGTACAGAGGGGATGTTAGGGGAAAGTTTTTCACTCAGAGGGTGGTGAGTGAGTGGAATCGACTGCCGTCAGGGGATTTTACTTGTAGGAAGTGTGTTCGATTGCAGCTTCTGGAGGAGCGTGTAAAGGAGCTGGAGGTGGAATTAGAGGAACTCCGCATAATTCGGGAGGCGGAGGCGGACATCGATAAGAGTTATAAGGAGATAGTCACTCCTAGAAATGAGTCTTGGGTCACTGCGAGGAAGAGGGGAAAGAAGCAACTGGGGGACAATCCCCTGGGGCTGTTCCCCTCCAAAATAGGTTTTCGGTCCTGGAGGCTACAGTTGAGGAGGAATCAACTGGAGATAGTCAAAGGGAGCAGGTCTCTGGGGGTGAGCCTAGTGTGAAAGCTCAGGTGGTTAGGGGCTGTAAAAGATTGGGCCTCGTGATTGGGGACTCCACAGTTAAGGGGACGGATAGGAGAGTCGGAAGTAATGGTAGGGACTCAGGGCTGGTGTGTTGCCTACCAGGGGCTGGGGTCCGGGATGTATCGGAAAGGGTATTCAGGACTCTTAGGGGAGAGGGAGATCAACCCCAAGTTATAGTTCATGTGGGGATGCATGACATAGGGAGGTTAAGAGAAGGGGATATTAAGCAGAGATTTATGAGTTGGGGTGGAAACTAAAGGCCAAGTCAGAAAGAGTGGTTATCTCCGGACTCTTGCCTGGGCCACGGGATAGTTTAGAGAGGAATAGAGAGAGGGAAAGTTTGAACTTGTGGCTGAGGGGATGGTGCAGGAGGGAGGGGTTCAGGTACTTGAGCAATTGGGGCTCATTCTGGGGAAGGTGGGACCTCTATAAGAGTGATGGTCTACACCTGAATCAGAGGGGAACCAATATCCTGGGGGGTAAATTTGCAAAGGCTATGCAGGGAGGTTTAAACTGATTCGGAGGTGGGGTGGGATCCTGAGTAGAGGGGGTGAAAGTGAGGGGGGCATAGATGGGGACTGCAATGCACAGCATCATGGGGCTGGGGCGGAGCAGGGTTTGAAATGCGTATACTTTAATGCGAGGAGTATTCGCAATAAAGTGGATGAACTTGCAGCGTGGATCAGTACCTGGGACTTTGATGTTGTGGCCATTTCAGAGACATGGATAGAGCAGGGATAGGAATGGTTGTTGCAGGTCCTGGGGTTCAAATGTTTTAGTCGGAGTAGAGAAGGAGGTAGAAGGGGGGGAGGGGTAGCATTATTGGTCAAGGACTGTATCACAGTGTCAGAGAGGAAGTTTGATGAGGACTTGTCAGTTGAGGTAGTATGGGCGGAGATTAGAAATAGGAGAGGAGGTCACCCTGTTGGGAGTCTTTTATAGACCTCCTAAAAGTTCTAGAGAGGTTGAGGAAAGGATTGCGGAGACGATCCTGGTTAGGAGTGAAAGTAATAGGGTAATTGTTATGGGGGATTTTAACTTTACTAATATTGATTGGAATTGTTATAGCTCTAGCTCGTTAGAGGGGTCAGTTTTTGTACAAAGCGTGCAAGAAGGTTTTTTGACTCAGTATGTAGATAGGCCAACTAGAGGTGAGGCTATATTGGATTTGGTGCTGGGAAATGAGCCAGACCAGGTGCTAGACTTGGAAGTTGGTGTGCATTTCGGTGATAGTGACCACAATTCGGTTACGTTCACCTTTGTGATGGAAAGGGATAGGCATGAACCTCGGGTCAGTAGTTTTAGCTGGGGGAAGGGTAATTATGAGGCTATTAGGAGAGAATTAGGAAGCGTGGGTTGGACTAGGAGATTACAGGGACTGGGAACGTCCGAAATGTGGAGTTTTTTCAAGGAGCAGCTACTGCGAGTCCGTGATAGGTATGTCCCTGTCAGGCAAGGAGGAATTGGTAGGGCTAGGGAACCGTGGTGCACTAAAAAAGTTGATTCGTTGGTTAAAAAGAAAAAGGAGGCTTATGTTCGGATGAGACTTGAGGGCTCAGGTAGTGCACTAGAAAGCTTTAGATTGGCTAGGAGGGAGTTGAAGAGTGAGTTAAGAAGGGCTAAAAGAGGACATGAGAAGACTTTGGCTGATAGGATTAAGGAGAATCCTAAGGCGTTCTATAGGTATGTCAAGAACAGAAGGTTGGTTCAGGCAAGATTAGGGCCAGTTACAGACAGCAGAGGGAAGTTGTGTGTGGAACCGGAAGAGATTGGAGAGGCATTGAACCAATATTTCTCTTCGGTGTTCACGTAGGGGGACATGAATATAGCTGAGGAGGACACTGGGTTGCAGGGGTGTAAAATAGACAGTATTGCAGTTGATAAGGGGGATGTGCTGGATATTCTTGAGGGTTTGAAAATAGATAAGTCCCCTGGTCCGGATGGGATTTACCCTAGGATTCTCTGGGAGGCAAGAGAGGTGATTGCAGAGCCTCTGGCTCTGATCTTCAGGTCGTCGTTGGTCTCTGGTATAGTACCGGAAGATTGGAGGATAGCGAATGTTGTCCCATTGTTTAAGAAGGGGAACTTCCCCGGGAATTATAGACCGGTGAGTCTTACTTCTGTTGTGGGCAAGGTTTTAGAAAAAATTATTACGGATAGGATTTATAGTTATTTGGAGAGTAATGCATTGATTGGAGATAGTCAGCATGGTTTTGTAGCGGGTAGGTCGTGCCTTACTAACCTTATTGAGTTTTTTGAGAAAGTGACCAAAGAGGTGGATGGGGGTAAGGCAGTTGACGTGGTATATATGGATTTTAGTAAGGCGTTTGATAAGGTTCACCATGGTAGGCTTCTGCAGAAAATGCAGATGTATGGGATTGAGGGTAATCTAGGAAATTGGATCAGGAATTGGCTAGCAGATAGGAGACAGAGGGTGGTGGTTGATGGTAAATATTCGTCATGGAGTTCGGTTACGAGTGGTGTGCCTCAGGGATCTGTTTTGGGGCCACTGCTGTTTGTAATTTTTATTAATGATCTGGATGAGGGTATAGTTGGGTGGATTAGTAAATTTGCTGATGACACCAAAGTCGGAGGTGTGGTAGATTGTGAGGAAGGGTGTCATAGTTTGCAGGGAGACTTAGACAGGTTGCAGAGCTGGGCCGAGAGGTGGCGGATGGAGTTTAATGCGGAGAAGTGTGAGGTAATTCACTTTGGTAGGAATAACAGATGTGTCGAGTATAGGGCTAACGGGAGGACTTTGAAAAGTGTGGATGAACAGAGGGATCTAGGTGTACGTGTACATAGATCCCTGAAAGTTGGGAATCAAGTAGATAAGGTTGTTAAGAAGGCGTACGGTGTCTTGGCGTTTATTGGTAGGGGGATTGAATTTAGGAGTGGCAGCGTCATGTTGCAACTGTACACAACTCTGGTTGTGCGGCCGCACTTGGAGTACTGTGTGCAGTTCTGGTCCCCACATTACAGGAAGGATGTGGAGGCTTTGGAGAGGGTGCAGAGGAGGTTTACCAGGATGTTGCCTGGTATGGAGGGGAGGTCGTATGAGGAGAGACTGAGGGATTTGGGGTTGTTTTCGCTAGAAAGAAGGCGGCTAGGAGGGGATCTTATTGAAACATATAAGATGATTAGAGGTTTAGATAGGGTGGACAGTGATAGCCTTTTTCCTCGGATGGAGAAAGCTGGCACGAGGGGGCGTGGCTTTAAATTAAGGGGAGGTAGTTATAGGACGGATGTCAGGGGTAGGTTCTTTACCCAGAGGGTGGTGAGGGATTGGAATGCCCTGCCTGCTGCAGTTGTAAATGCGCCTAGTTTGGGGGCGTTTAAGAGATCCGTGGATAGGTTTATGGACGAAAAGGGATTGGTTTAGATTAGTGGGTCATTGTTTTTTAACTGGTCGGCGCAACATCGTGGGCCGAAGGGCCTGTTCTGCGCTGTAATGTTCTATGTTCTATGTCGGTGGTGGTAGAGGTGAACTCACTGGGGTCTTTTAAAAGACTTCTGGATGAGTATATGGGATCTAATGGCATTGGAAGATAGTTCTATGGCTTGGTAGGTATAGGTGTGATCGCCGAAGGGCCTGTTTGTGCTGTAGTGTTCTATGTTAAACAACTCCAATGTACCTGCCTCCGCCACCTTGCTTGGCAGAGCATTCCATATCCCCACTACCATCTGTGTGAAAAACCTCCCTCTAATATCTGTGTTATACCTCTTTCCGCTCACCCTAAGCCCGTGGTCCATCGTAATGTGCGTTTCTAACATAGGAAATAGCTTACCACTGTTTACTCTATCTATACCCTTCATCATCTTATATACCTCTATTAGAACCCCCCTCAGTCGTCATCTTTCAAGGGAAAACAGCCCCAATTTGCTCAATCTTTCCTCATAACCCAGTCCTTCCATACCAGGCAGCATCCTGGTAAACCTACTCTGCACTCTCTCCAGGGTCTCCACGTCCTTCCGGTAGTAAGGCGACCAGAACTGGACGCGGTACTCCAAATGCGGCCTAACCAACGTTCTATACAACTGCAACATTAGACTCCAGCTTTTATACTCTATACCCCTTCCTATAAAGGTTAACATACCATAAGCTTTCTTCACAGCCTTCTCCACTTGTACTGCCACCTTCAAAGACTTGTGCACTTGCACTCCCAGGTTCCGCTGTGTTTCTATACTCCTTATGGGCTTACCCTTTATCATATAACTCCCCCCTACATTATTCCGGCCAAAATGCATCACCTCACATTTATCAGGATTAAATTCCATTTGCCATATATCTGCCCAATATACCAGCCTATCAATATCCAGCTGTATTGCCAGACACTGCTCCTCACTGCCCGCCAATCCAGCCATATTAGTGTCATCTGCAAATTTGCTGATCACACCACTTACTCCCTCTTCCAAGTCATTTATATATACTACAAAGAGAAGAGGTCCCAGTACTGAGCCCTGCGGCACACCACTAGTGACAGACCTCCAGCTAGAAAAGGATCCTTCCACTACTATTCTCTGTCTCCTCTTAGCAAGCTAGTTCTCAACCCATCTAGATACCTGGCCTTGTATTCCATGAGCCTTAATCTTTTCAACCGACCTGCCATGAGGGACTTTATCAAACGCCTTACTGAAATATCCCTCTATACCCATCATACTCCTGTAACTATCTAAATGTTTTTTAAAAGATGACATTGTACCTACCTCTCCTACAACCTCTGGCAGCTTGTTCTAGACACTCACCACCCTCTATGTGAAAAAATTGCCCCTCTGGACACTTTTGTATCTCTCCCCTCTCACCTTAAATCTATTCCCCTCTAGTTTTAGACTCCCCTACCTTTGGGAAAAGATATTGACTATCTAGCTGATCTGTGCCCCTCATTATTTTATAGACCGCTATAAAATCATCTCTCAGTCTCCTAAACTCCAGAGAAAAAAATCCCAGTCTATTCAGCCTCTCCTTATAACTCAATCCATCAAGTCCCAGTAGCATCCGAGTAAACCTTTTCTGCACTCCTTCTAATTTAATAATACCCTTTCAATAATAGGGTGACCAGTCACAAGTTAGTCAGATTAATCATATTAGTCACAAGTAAGGCTTACATTAACACTGCAGTGAAGTTACTGTGAAATTCCTCTTATTGCCATACCCTGGCACCTGTTCAATGCACTTAACCAGCATATCTTTCAGATTGTGGGAGGAAACCAGAGCGCCCAGAGGAAACTCTCGCAGACACATACAGACAGTATGCAAACCCCACACAGGCAGCCGGGCATTGGAGAGTTCTGACAACTTTGAGCACTGGAGATTTCTGGACTGTGAGAGAGACACCTCACTGGGACAGGAATAAAGAGATTGCAGGGACAAGGTTAACATTCACTTTCAGGCAGCGGATAGTTCTGGACTTGTGAGGGACACACTTCACCAGGACAGGAATAAAGAGATTGCAGGGACAAGGTTGACACCCACCATCGGGCAGCAGAGGCTTTTGGACCTGCGGGGGACACACTTCACTGGGACAGGAATCGAGAGAATATGGGGAAAAGGCTAACATTCCCTTTCAGGCAGTGGAGATTTCTGGACCTGTGAGAGACACATTTCATGGGGACAGGAATAAAGAGAGTGTAGGGATAAGACTGACACTCACCTTTGGGCAGCGAAGAGTTCCGGACCTGTGAGGGACACACTTTACTGGGATCGAAATGCAGAGAGCATAGGGAAAGGCTGACAACTTCGGGCAGGAGAGAATTCCAGACTTGCGAGGGACACGCTTCACAGGAGCAGGAATAAAGGAAACATGGGGAAAAGGCTAACACTCGCCTTCAGGCAACTGAGAGTTCTCGACCTGCGAGGGACACACTTCACTGAGGTAGTTATAAAGAGAGCACAAAGACAAGGCTAATATGCATGTTTGGGCAGATGAGAGTTCCAGATCTGCGAGGAACATGGTTCACCAAAACAAGAACAAAGAGAGTGCAGGGACAGGATTTTACTCCCCTTCAGGATCTGGATCTGCGAGAGGCACGTTTCACCCAGACAGGAATAAAGAGAGTGAGGGGACAAGGCTGATATTCACCTTTGGGCAGCGGAGAGTTCTGGAACTGTGAGGAACATACTTCCCCGGTACAGGAATAAATAGAGCGCGAGGACAAGGCTGACACGCATCTTCAGGTAGTGGAGAATTTTGGAACTGCAAAGCACACACTTCATCAGGACAGGAATAAAGAGAGCACAGGGATGAGACTGTTGCTCACTTGCGAACAATGGAGGTTCCAGGCCTATGAGGAACACACTTCACCACAACAGGAATGAAGAGAACCTGGGGACAGGGCTAACACCTCAGGGCAGTGGTGAGTTTCAGAGCTGCAAAGGACACATTTAACTGAGACAGGAATAAAGAGAACGCGGAGACGACGAGAGACTCTCACATGTGGGCATTGGCGATCCTGGACCTATAAAGGACATACTTCACTAGGACAGGAATAAAGAGAGTGTAGGGGGAAGGCTGACATTTGCATTTAGGCAGTGGAGTGTTCCAGATCAGCAATGGATACACGTCAACGGGACAGGAATAAACAGACCGCGAGGACAAGGCTGACATTCATCTTCAGGCAGCAAGAATTCCTGAACCGCAAAGGACGTGCTCCGCCAGGACAGGAATAAAGAGAGCACGGCGACAAGATGACACTCGCCTTTCGATAGCGGAGAGTTCCTGACACGTGAGGGGTACGCTTCACTGGGACAGGAATAAAGACAGCGCAGGGTAAAGGTTGACACCTTCAGTCAGTGGACTTTTCCGGACCTGCGACGGACACATTTCATAGGGACAGGAATAACAAGAGTGTAGGAACAAGGCTGACACTCATCTTTGCACAGCAAAGAGTCCCGAACCTGTGAGGGGCACACTTCACTGGGATCGGAATGAAGAGAGTGCAGGGAGAAGGCTGACACCTTCAGGCAGCAGAGAGTTCCAGACCTGCAAGTGACACATTTCACCGGAGCAGGAATAGAGAGAACACGGGGACAAGACTGACACTCGCCTTTAGGCAGTGGAGAATTCTAGACCTGCAAGGGACACACTTCACTGAGACAGGAATAAAGAGAACATGGGGACAAGGCTAACACTCATGTTCCAGACCTGAGAGGGACACATTTCACCAGGACAGGAATAAAAGAGCACAGGGATGAGGCTAACATCTTCAGGCAGTAGGGAATTCCACATCTGCGAGGGATCCGCTTTATCAGGACAGGAATAAAGAGAACACAGGGACAAGGCTGACATTCACCTTCAGGCAGTGTAGAGTTCTGGACCTGTGAGAGGCACGCTCCACTGGGGCAGGAATAAAGGCAATGTGGGGACAAGGCTGACACTAGCCTTCAGGCAGCAGAGAGTTCTCGACCTGCAAGTGACACGCTGCACCGAGAAAATCATAAAGAGACCATGGAAACAAGGCTGATATACATGTTTGGGTAGCTGAGAGTTCCAGACCGGCGTGGGACATGCTTCACCGGAACAGGAATAAAGGGAGTGTGGGGACAAGGCTGACATTCACTTTTGGGGCAGGGGAGAGTCCTGGACCTGCAAGGGACACAGCTCACAGGAGCAGGAATAAAGAGAACATGGGGACAAGGCTGACACTCTCATTTGGGCATTGGAGATTTTGGGCCTGTGAGGGACACATTTCACCAGGACAGGAATAAAAACAACATGGGGGTGAGACTGAGACGATGGGGATGGGACAGCAGAGTTTCTGACCTGTGAGGGACTCGCTTCACCAGGATAGGGCAATGGAGAGTTCTGGACCTGCAAGGGACTCACTTCACTGTGACAGGAATAAAGAGAATGTGGGGACGATTGTGGAGAGTTTTGAGTCTGCGAGGGACACATGCTGTAAGTGCTTCCAGCTGCAGAATCTAGAGCTCTGCGTTTCAGAACTTGAGCAGTGGCTGGAGACACTGTAACACATCTATGTAACTCAGCTATGCTGAGAGTTACATGAATAGCTTGTTTAGAGTGGTCACACCACAGCTCAAGTGGCTAGAGGAAAGAATGGAATGGGTGACCACCAGACAGTGTAGAAAGAACGGGTAAATAGTGCAGGAATCCCGTGGAGTCCCGCTCAGTAACTAGTTCAAGTTAATCTGGCAGGGGAAGGCAACACAGAATATTACTAAAATAGAGAACATCATGTTCTAGTAAAGTCAGAGTGAGTTCAGCTATGTTGACCATCAAAACTGTAAAGCTGAATGGTCATTACTTTAATGCTAGGCATGCGATAGGTAAGAATGATGAGTTAAAGTTTGTATCACATGGCAGTGTTGCCATCACAGAAACATATTTCAGGGAAGGGCAGGACTGACAACTCAACTTTCTGGGGTTAGGAACTTTAGGTGAGACAGAGGAGGATATAAAATTGGAGGTGATATAGCACTATTAATTAAGGAGTCAATTACTGCCATAAGGAGAGATGATATCTTGGCAGGGTCCTCAAACGAGGCTTTGTGAGTAGGATTTAGGAATAGAAGGGGGACTGCCACATTACTGGGAGTGTATTATAGGCCCCTAAAGAGTCGGGAGAAATAGAGGAACAGGAATGTAGAAATTGTGTAAGAAACAGGAATTGTGGGAAATTAAAATATTTAGTTTGGTCTAAAATGTCCAGAAAGCAAAATAGAGCGAAAGATAGGGAAACACACAATTTTAAAATCTCCAGCAACTAACATTTGAAACACTGAAACTCCACCCTTTTGAAAGTAACATTTAAGTGTTAGAGATATTTGGCAACAGTTTAAACTTGTCACATAATTAAAAATTAATTTACTTTTTTAGTGACATGTTGGGAAAAATACCCCAACTTCACCATGAATGGTGAGTGGTTAGCACTGCTGCCTCACAGCACCCAGGAATCAGGTTCGATTCCAGGCTTGGGTTGCTGTCTGTATGCGTTTGCATGTTCTCCCTGTGTCTGTGTGGATTTTCCCTGGGTGCTCCGCTTTCCTCCCACAGTCCAAAGATGTGCAGGCTAGGTGAATTGGCCATTCTAAATCCTCCCTCAATAGTCCTGAACAGGTGCCAGAGTGCAGCAACTGTGGGATTTTTAAAGTAACTTCATTGCAGTGGGAATGTAAGCCTACTTGTGACTAATAAATTAACTTTATCATTTTGAGATACCAGTATACAAGATAACCTTTCTAATTTTCACATTTAATTAATAGTTGCTGTCCAACTTGGTCCTTAGTAATGGCAAACACTGATAGTCTGGGTGTTATTCTTTCTGCAAAGTGCAGATCAAAATGTTATTCTTGTGTAAGTATTTATTGGGTATTAAGTTGTTAAACGAACCAGTAACACAAGGTATTCAATTCTTTCAATGTTAAATGGCCTTGTCACCATTTTCAGAATATTACTTTAACTCTTATTTTCTGAAAATCTTTAATATCAATTCCTTCAAATTTGTAACACCTCTGTGATCAACTGTACAATTCCCAGAGCTAAATAGTTTTGAAATGTTCACTGACTCAATTGAATGAAAGGCAAGAAGGGATACTCCAGGAAATTATATCCATGTGTGTCTCACGTTGGTGGTTGGGAAGCAATTGGAGAGGATTCTTGGAGATAGGATTTAAACATATTGGGAAAAGCATGGCCTAATTTGGAAAACTCAGCATAGCTTTGTGTGAGACAGTTCATGTCTTGCTAACTTGATTTTTTTTTGAGGAGGTGACGAAGGTAATCAGTGACAGTAGCGCAGTGGATGTTGTCTGCATGGATTTTACTAAGGCTTTCAACAACGTTCCACACAATAGGCTCAGTCGGAACGTTCAGATGCATGGGATCCATGGAGCTGCTTGGATTCAGAATTGGCTTGCTCATAGAAATCAGAGTAGTGGATGCGTGGGTTAGTAAATTTGCAGGTAACACAAAGGTAGGAAGTGTAGAAGGTTGTCAAAGGATACAGTGGGATATGGCTTAGCTGCAGATATGAGCGGAGAAATGGCAGGTGGAGTTTTAATCCAGGCAAGTGTGAGGTGCTGCACTTTGGGAGATCAAATGTTAAGGGTAAGGTATACAGTTAGTGGCAGGACCCTGAACAGCATTGATGTGCAGAGGGATCTTGAGGTTCAAGTCCATAGCTCCCTGAAAGTGGCCACATAACTAGATAGGGTGATAACGAAGGCGTATGGCTTGCTTGCCTTTATAGATTGGGGCATTAAGTACAAAAATCAGGATGTCAAGTTGCAGCTTTTTAAAACTTTGGTTAGACCGCACCTCTATTGCATTCAATTCTGGTCACCACATTACAGGAAGGATGTGGAAGCTTTGGAGAGGGTACAGAAGAGGTTTACCAGGATGCTGCCTGGATTAGAGGATAAGAGCATTAAGGAGAGGCTGGAAAAATTGGTTTGTTTTCTCTGGAGTGGAAGAGGCTAAGGGGAGATCTCATAGAAGCCTATAAAATTGAGAGAGGCATAATTAAGGTTAACAGTCAGAATCTTTTGCCCAGAATTGAAATGTCTTATACTATGGGGCATGCACTTAAGGTGAGAGGGAGACTGTTCAAAGTGAGGGGCAAATTTTTTACACAGGTGTCTGGAATGTGCCAGGGGTGGTGACACAGGCAGATACAACAAGAGTGTTTAAGGGGTTTTTAGATAAACACATGAATGTACAAGGGATAAAGGGATATGGACTAAGGGCAAATAGAAGGGATTAGTTTAAATTGGTGCTTGTTCAGCACAGCATTGTGGGCTGAAGCGCCTGTTCCTGTGCTATACTTTTCTAATAAGAATTGGGTCATTATGTTGAGGGGTTTCAACTTTCCCAATTAGCATAGTCAGAGTGTTAAGGGTTTAGAAGGGAGCAGATATTTTGAAATACATCCAGGGGAGATTTTGTGTCATTATGCAGAAGGCCCAATAAGGGATGGTGTGATGGATCTGATTCAGGGGAACAAAACTGGACAAGTGTTCAATGTGGCAATAGAACATAGAACATAGAACATAGAACATTACAGCGCAGAACAGGCCCTTCGGCCCACGATGTTGCGCCGACCAGTTACAAAAACAATGACCCACTAGCCTATACCAATCCCTTTTCGTCCATAAACCTATCCAGAGATCTCTTAAACGCCCCCAAACTAGACGCATTTACAACTGCAGCAGGCAGGGCATTCCAATCCCTCACCACCCTCTGGGTAAAGAACCTACCCCTGACATCCGTCCTGTAGCTACCCCCCCTTAATTTAAAGCCATGCCCCCTCGTGCTAGCTTTCTCCATCCGAGGAAAAAGGCTATCACTATCCACCCTATCTAAACCTCTAATCATCTTATATGTTTCAATAAGATCCCCTCTTAGCTGCCTTCTTTCCAACGAAAACAACCCTAGATCCCTCAGTCTCTCCTCATAGGACCTCCCCACCATACCAGGCAACATCCTAGTAAACCTCCTCTGCACCCTCTCCAACGCCTCCACATCCTTCTTGTAATGCGGGGACCAGAACTGCACACAGTACTCCAAGTGCGGCCGCACTAGAGTAGTGTACAGTTGCAACATTACACTGCGGCTCCTAAATTCAATCCCCCTACCAATAAACGCCAAGACACCGTACGCCTTCTTGACAACCTTATCTACTTGATTCCCAACTTTCAGGGATCTATGTACACACACACCTAGATCCCTCTGTTCATCCACACTATTCAAAGTCCTCCCGTTAGCCCTATACTCGACACATCTGTTGCTCCTACCAAAGTGAATTACCTCACACTTCTCCGCATTAAATTCCATCCGCCACCTCTCGGCCCAGCTCTGCAACCTATCTAAGTCTCCCTGCAGACTATGACACCCTTCCTCACAATCTACCACACCTCCAACTTTGGTGTCATCAGCAAATTTACTAATCCACCCAACTATACCCTCATCCAGATCATTAATAAAAATTACAAACAACAGTGGCCCCAAAACAGATCCCTGAGGCACACCACTCGTAACTGCACTCCATGATGAATATTTACCATCCACCACCACCCTCTGTCTCCTATCTGATAGCCAATTCCTGATCCAACTTCCTAGATTACCCACAATCCCATACATCTGCATTTTCTGCAGAAGCCTACCATGGTGAACCTTATCGAACGCCTTATTAAAATCCATGTATACCACGTCAACTGCCTTACCCCCATCCACCTCTTTGGTCACCTTCTCAAAAAACTCAATAAGGTTAGTAATGGAGGAGCATTTTAGCGATAGCGACTACAGCATGATACAGGTTCAAATTAGTTATGGACAAGGGGAAGGATGGCTTGCAAAAGATGACTTTGGATTGGGGGGAGGCAGATTTTATTAAAATAAAGCAGAATCTGGCTAAAGTTGATGGGGAACAATACATTGTGGGTAAGTCTACAGCAGAGCAGTGTGTGGGGGTGGGGGTGGGGGGGGGTGGCTTTCAAAAAGGAGCTGGAGAGAGTACAAGTCCAACATGCACCCTTTAGGGGGAAATGTAGGGGCAATAAGCTCAGGGAACCCTCGATATCTAGGACGAATCGGGAGTGGTTAAGAAAGAAGAAAGGCAAGTCTAAAGGGAGCAATTCAGTTGCAGCCCTAGAGAAATATAAGAAGTGCCAGAGGGAGCTTAAGTTATTAGAAGAGCAAAAAGGGAAATGAAAAATGACTTGAGAACAAGATTAAAGAGTATCCTAAGATTTTGCAAGGGTATTGAATGAATACTTCTTATCAGTCTTCACTCAGGAAAGGAGAATGTAGGTCCACAATTAAGAAAAAGGAACTATGAGGAACCTGCACAGTTTGACATAGGAAATGAGAAGGTATTGGGGGCTCTGATGGATTTAAAAAACAGATAAATCCCTTGGCTGCCTGGATGAATTGTGCCCCATGTTGCTAATGGAGGTGAGGCAGGAAATTGCAAGGGTTCTGAGATGAATTTTGAATTTATCTCTGGCCACGGGGAAAGTGGGAGAGGATTGGAGGATAGCTAATGTGGTTCCACTTTTCAAGAAGAATGGTAGAGATGAGCCAGGAAATTACAGACCGGTGAGTCTCACATCAGTTGTAGAGGAACTATTGGAGAAAATTGTGAAGGAGACAATTATTCTTCATTTGGAAAAGCATAGGTTAATTAGGGATAGTCAGCAAAGCTTTTTCAGAGGGAGTTCATGCCTAACATATTTGTTCGACAATTTTGAAAATGTGATCAAGTGCGTGGATGAGGGAAGTTCAGTTGATGTACTTTATATTGGAATGTTGGACCCTTGGAGGATGAGAGGGGGGATTTAGCGGTGGGCGATGAGGAAATGGCTGAGGCTTTAAGTAAGTTTTTTGCCTCGGTCTTCACGGAGAAGGACACGAATAGTTTGCCGGATATTAAAGATAGAAGGATGGTAGGAGTTGAGGGCCTGAATGCGATTACTGTCACTAGAGAGGTAGTGCTTGATAGACTAATGGGACTGAAGGTGGACAAGACCCCAGGACCGGATGGAACATCCCAGGGTTCTGAAAGAAATGACAGAGGTGATAGTGGATGCCTTAGTAATTATTTACCAAAATTCACTGGATTCCGGGGAAGTGCCGGAAGATTGGAAAATAGCTAATGTTACGCTGCTGTTTAAAAAAGGTAGCAGACAAAAGGCAGCGAATTGTAGGCCGGTTAGTTTGACGTCTGTAGTTGGAAAAATGCTTGAATCCATCACCAAAGAAGAAATAGCAAGGCACCTAGAAAAGAATGGTTTGATTGAGCAGATGCAGCACGGATTCATTAAGGGGAAGTCGTGTTTGACAAATTTATTGGATTTCTATGAGGATGTGACTAGACAGAGGGGAACCGGTGGATGTGGTGTTTTCCAAAAGGCGTTTGATAAGGTGCCTCATAAAAGGTTGCTACAGAAGGTTAGGGTGCACGGAGTTGGGGGTAAGGTGTTAGCGTGGATAGAGGATTGGCTGTCTAATAGGAAGCAGAGAGTTGGTATCAATGGGTGCTATTCTGATTGGCGGTTGGTGACTAGTGGAGTGCCGCAGGGATCGGTGCTGGGGCCTCAGCTATTTACCATTTATATAGATGATCTGGAGGAGGGGGCTGAGTGTAGGGTGACGAAATTTGCTGATGACACAAAGATGAGTGGAAAAGCAAATTGCATGGAGGGTGTGGAAAGCCTGCAGAGGGATCTGGATAGGCTGAGCGAGTGGGCGAGGACCTGGCAGATGGATTATAATGTTGGCAAGTATGAGGTTATCCACTTTGCCAGAAATAATAGTAGGAGGGATTATTATTTAAAAGGCGAAAAGTTGCAGCATGCTACGATGCAGAGGGACCTGGGGGTCCTTGTGCATGAGTCGCAAAAACCCAGTCTGCAGGTGCAGCAGGTGATCAAGAAGGTGAATGGAATGCTAGCCTTTATAGCGAGGGGGATAGAATATAAAAGTAGGGAAGTCTTGCTGCAACTATACAGGGTACTGGTGAGGCCGCAGCTGGAGTACTGTTTGCAGTTTTGGTCACCACACTTGCGCAAGGATATATTGGCCTTGGAGGGAGTGCAGAGGAGGTTCACTAGGCTGATACCGGAGATGAGGGGATTGGATTATGAAGAGAGACTAAATAGACTGGGTCTGTACTCATTGGAGTTTAGATGGATGAGGGGGGATCTTATAGAGACATATAAGATAATGAAGGGGATAGGGTAGAGGTAGAGAGATTCTTCCCGCTTAGAAAGGATAGCAGGACTCGAGGGCACAGCCTCAAGATAAGTGGGGGGAGCCGTTTAGATCGGGGTTGAGGAGGAGCTTCTTCACTCAAAGGGTGGTGAATCTCTGGAATTCTCTGCCTGTTGAAGTGGTGGAGGCTGCCTCGCTAAATATATTTAAGTCACGGGTAGATAGGTTTTTGATAGGCAAGGGGATTAAGGGTTATGGGGAGAGGGCGGGAATGTGGAACTGATCCACTTCAGATCAGCCATGATCTTATTGAATGGCGGAGCAGGCTCGAAGGGCTACATGGCCTACTCCTGCTCCTAATTCTTATGTTCTTATGTATGTTCTTATATGGATTTTAGCAAAGCCTTTGACAAAGTTTGATTGAGAAAATGGAATTTCACATGGAATTCGGGGAAGCTTGGCAAGATGGATTCAAAACTGGCTTAGTAATAGTATGCAAAGAGTAGCAATAGAAGGCTGTTTGAGTGACCGGAGGCCAGTGTCCAGTGGGGTGCCACAGGATCAGTACTGGGATCCTTATTGTTTGCTATATACACAAATGATATAGGTGAAAATGTGAGGGAAATGGTAAGCTAAGTTTGGAAATGACACCAAGATTCGTAGGGTGGCTAATAGTGTAGAAGAAGGTTGTAAGTTATAGGAAGACATAGATGGGCAGATCAATGGCAGATGGTATTTCACCTAGATAAGTGTGAGGTGACACACTGTGGAAGAAGTAACAAAGCAAAAGAGCATTTCATGAATGGCAGGACATTGGGAAGCTCAAGGGAACAGATGGATCTTGGGGTAATTATTCACAGATCCATGAAGTCAGCACAGCAGGTGAATAGGATAGTTAAGAAAGCATATGGGACACATACTTTTATCAGTCAAAGATCAAAGAACAAAAAAAATTACAGCACAGGAACAGGCCCTTTGGCCCTCCATGCCTGCACTGACCATGCTACCTGACTCAACTAAAACCCCCCTACTCTTCCGGGGACCTTATCCTTCTATTCTCATCCCAGTCATGTATTTGTCAAGATGGCTTTTAAATGTCACTATCGCATCTGCTTCCACTACCTCCCCGGCAGCGAGTTCCAGGCACCTACCACCCTCTGTGTAAAAATCTTGCCTCGTACATCTCACTTAAACTTTGCCCTTCACACCTTAAACTATGCTCCCTAGTAATTGACTCTTCCACGCTGGGAAAAAGCTTCTGACTATTCACTCTGTCTATGCCCCTCATAATCTTGTAGATTTCTGTCAGGTTGCCTCTCAACCTCTGTAATTCCAGTGAGAACAAATCAAGTTTCTCCAATCTCTCCTCATAGCTAATGCCCTCCCTACCAGGCAACATCCTGGTAAATCTTTTCTGTACCCTTTCTAAAGCCTCCACATTCTTCAGGATGATTGGCGACCAGAATTGAACACTATATTCCAAGTGTGGCCTAACTAAGATTCTATGAAGCTGCAACATGACTTGACAATTTTTAAACTCAATTCTCTGGCTAATGAAGTTAAGCATGCTGTATGCCTTCTTGACTACCATCCATTGAAAGTTGCCACTTTCAGTGATCTGTGTTCCTGTACACCCAGATCCCTCTGCCTATCAATACTCTTAAGGGTTCTTCCAAAATGCATTACCTCACATTTGTCTGGATTAAACTCCAACTGCCATCTCTCCGCCCAAGTCTCCAACCAATCAATGTCCTTCTGTATCCTCTGATGGTCCTCATAACTATCCGCAAATCCACCAGTCTTTGTGTCATCCGCAAACTTACTACTCAAACCAGTTACATTTTCCTCCAAATCAGTTATGTATATATCAAGCAGCAAAGGTCCCAGCACTGATCCCCAAGGAATGCCACTTGTCACAACCCTCCATTCAGAAACATACCCTTCCACTGCTACACTCTGCCTTCTATGATCAATAAGAAATCTGACAACACCAGGTTAAGTCCAACTGATTTATTTGATAGTAAAGTCACTAGCTTTCGGGGTTTCTCCCTTTGTCAGGTGAATGGAGAGTTCTGGCCTCAGACAGAGCATGTAACAGCACAGACAGTTTACAGATTACTGATTAGAATGTGAGTCTTTACACCTAACCTGCTGTTCAAGTCTTAAAGAGGCCGACAATGTGAGTGGAAAGAGCATTAAGCACAGGTTAAAGAGATGTGTATTGTCTCCAGACAGTACAGGAAGTGAGGTTTTGCAAACCCAGGCAAGTCACGGGGGTTACAGATAGTGCGACATGAACCCAAGATCCCTGTTGAGACTGTCCTCGTGTGCGGAACTTGGCTATCGGTCTCTGCTCAGCGACTCTGCACTGTCGTGTGTCGTGAAGGCCGCCTTGGAGAACACTTACCACCACCATCCACCAGGTACATGGTACACACTCTTGCAACTTGGCCAACGTTGTCTACCTAATACGCTGCAGGAAAGGGTGTCCCGAAGTGTGGTACATTGGGGAGACAATGCAGATGCTACGACAACGGATGAATGAACATTGCTCGACAATCACCAGGCAAGACTGGTTCCTTCCTGTTGGCGAACACTTCAGCGGTCATGGGCATTTGGCCTCTGACCTTCGGGAAAGTGTTCGGGTAAGACTTGAACAGCAGGTTAGTTGTAAAGACTCGCATTCTAATCAGTAATCTGTAAACTGTCTGTGCTTTATATGCTCTGTCTGAGGCCAGAACTCTCCATTCACCTGACGAAGGGGCTAACCCCGAAAGCTAGCGAGTGTACTATCAAATAAATCGGTTGGACTTAACCTGGTGTTGTCAGACTTTTTACTGTGCTTACCCCAGTCCAACGCCAGTGTCTCCACATCATGACCAAGCCAGTTCTGTATCCATCTTGCCAGCTCTCCTCTGATCCAAAGCAACTTCACTTTCTGCACCAGTCTGCCATGAGGGACCTTGTCAAAGGACCTATTGAAGTCCATGTAGACAACATCCACTCCTCTACCCTCATTAATCATCCCTGAAAAACTCGATGAATTTAGTGAGGCATGATCTCCCCTTCACAAAACCATGTTGCCTCTCGCATAAAGTATAAGAACAAGAAGGTAATGTTGAAGCTGTACACAATGTTGTTTACGCCACAACTGGAATACTGTGTGAATTTCTGGTCATTTCACTATAGGGAGGATATGATTGCACTGGAGGGGATACAGAGGATATTCACCAGAATGTTGCCCTGGATGGAGCATTTGAGTTAAAAAAAGAGACTGGATAGGCTTTGATTGTTTTCTTTAGAGAGAGAATATTGAGGGGGACGTGATTGAGGTATATAAGATTGAGGGGTATGGACGTGATGAGTAGGAAGCAGCTTTATTGAGGGGTCCATCACGAAGAAGCAGAGTTTTAGGGTAAGGGGCAGGAGATTCAGAGGTGATTTGAGAAAAAAATCACTCAGCGGGTTTTGGGACTCTGAAATGCACTGCCTGGGAAGGTATTGGAGATTGGGAACCTTACAACCTTTATAGAGTATTTGGATGAGCACTTGAAACATCATAACATTCAAGTATATGGGATTAGTGTGACTTTGGTGGTAGTTACTGTCAGTGCAGTTTGATGGGTCAAAGAGTCTTTTCTGCATTGTACAACTTTAAAATTCTATGTGTCTATGTCGCGCACACCAGGAAGGTTACTCAGCAACTTGATAATGTCTGAAGAAAGAGGGTGCAGTGTACGTGCCATTTAGGAAGTTGTTGTGGAACAGACCAATTTGGAGTATTGGTTATGCTTTAGAAAAATCTGTCTTTCTTCTTTCCTTCTGATATATAGAACATAGAACATAGAACACTACAGCACAAATAGGCCCTTCGGCCCACGAGTTGCGCCAAGACATCAACACCTACCAATCTATAGACCTATCTATAACCCCCAATCCCATTAAATCCCATATACTCATCCAGAAGTCTTTTAAAAGACCCCAGCGAGTTCGCCTCCACCGCCACTGACGGCAGCCGATTCCATTCACTCACCACCCTCTGAGTGAAAAACTTACCCCTAACATCACCTCTGTACTTGCCTCCCCGCACCTTAAATCTGTGTCCTCTCGTAGCGACCATTTCAACCCGGGGAAATAGCCTCTGAGAATCCACCCTATCTATTCCTCTCAACATTTTATAAACTTCTATCAGGTTGCCTCTCAACCTTTGCCTCTCCAGGGAGAAGAGTCCCAGCTCCCTCAACCTAACTTCATAAGGCATGCCTCCCAGTCCAGGCAACATCCTTGTAAATCTCCTCTGTACCCTTTCAATAGCTTCTACGTCCTTCCTATAGTGAGGCGACCAGAACTGCGCACAGTACTCCAAATGAGGCCTGACAAGGGTCTTATAAAGTTGCAGCATTACCTCCCGATTCCTAAACTCAATCCCTCGATTAGTGAAGGCCATTACACCAGATGCCTTCTTGACCACATCCTCCACCTGCGAGGCCGATTTAAGAGTCCTGTGGACCCGGACCCCAAGATCCTTCTGCTCTTCAACACTACTAAGGCTCCTGCCCTTGATAGTGTACTCGTTCATCCCGTTGGTTCTGCCAAAATGGACGACTACACATTTATCCGCGTTGAAGTCCATCTGCCACTTCTCCGCCCAGTCCTGCATCCTATTTATGTCCTGCTGCAACTTATGACATCCTTCCAGACCATCCACAACACCACCGACCTTCGTGTCATCAGCGAACTTACTTACCCATCCCTCCACTTCCTCATCGAGGTCATTTATGAAAATGACAAACAGCAAGGGTCCTAGAACAGATCCCTGGGGCACTCCACTGGTGACTGACCTCCATGTCGAAAAAGACCCATCCACAACCACTCTCTGCCTTCTGCAGGCAAGCCAGTTCTGGATCCACAAGGCCCTTGAATCCCATGCCCTCTCACCTTCTCAAGAAGTCTTGCATGGGGGACCTTATCAAATGCCTTGCTGAAGTCCATGTACACCACATCCACTGCACTTCCTTCGTCAATGTGTTCAGTCACATTATTGAACAACTCAACCAGGCTTGTAAGGCACGACCTGCCCTTGACAAATCCATGCTGACTATTTCTGATCATGTCAAACCTCTCCAAATGCTCGTAAATCTTGTCCCTCAGTAGCCTCTCCATCAGCTTACCAATCACTGAGGTCAGACTCACCGGTTAGTAATTTCCCGGGCTATCTCTGTTCCCTTTCTTGAAAATAGGAACTACATCCGCAATCCTCCAATCTTCCGGAACCTCCCCTGTCTCCATTGACAACGCAAAGATCATCGCCAGGGGCTCTGCAATCACTTCCCTCGCCTCCCACAGTATCCTGGGGTACATCCCATCTGGTCCCGGTGACTTATCTATCTTGACAGAATTCAAAAGTTCTAACACATCCTCCTCCTTAATATCCACATACTCAATCTTTTCCATCTGCTGCAAATCCGTAGCATATATCTATAATGTTTTATTCTTTCAGTAAAATCATCAATCTTTTTACCTCTTTTCCTCTTTTTTGTTGTTAATATTAATTTTAATTGTCATGTCATTATGATCATTATTCAATGTTTAATAAATTGTCATTGTGACATAATACTTATCATAGTCAATCATTCCTGATACCCATGAATTTTTTTAATAAAAAAGCTTCTTCCAATTTTAAATTGTTAATTGTTTTTCTCTATTACAGTTTTCTCCATTTTCTCCATTGTGAATCCTGTGAAACTGCACCTTCTGATGCTTCAGGTGACCAACACAGATAAGAATATTCATCATCCTGGCATGGTGACACAGTGGTTAGCACTGCTGCCTCACAGCTCCAGGGACCCAGTTCAATTCCAGCCTTGGGTGACAGTCTGTGTGGAGTTTGTATGTTCTCCCTGTGTCTGCATGGGTTTCCTCCAGGTATTCCTCCCACACTCCAAAGATGTGCAGGTTAGGTGCATGGGTCAATCTAAAATTGCCTTTAGTACCTCAAAATACATAGGTTACATGGGATTAGCCAGGTTAAATGTGTGGCATTACAGGGATAGGGTGGGGGAAAAGGGCCTGGGTGAGATACTCTGTCAGAGAATCGGTGCAGACTCAATGGGCTGGATTAGCTCTTCTGCACTGTAGGGATTCTATGATTCTTGATTTTAATCTAAACCTTATGATACAGTGATCACTCTTGCCAAAATGCTCTCCACACACCTGGTGCATTTGGCCCACCTCATTTCCCAGCACATATCTCCTTCCTGATTACATCAAGAACTTCCTATTCAGGGATGTTAACCTGAGCACATTTCACAAATTCCTCCTCTCCTTACTCTTGAATGTAACAGTAACTCAGCTGATATTTAAATAAAGGAGCCAGTTTGGTCATGGCAATGTCTTGGCTAGTAATCTAGATTCCACAAATTTCACAAAATTCCTGAAACAAAGTGCTTAACTCTGAGAATTTAGTAAATGAGGGATTTTTAAGGAATTAAATATTTCAAAAACGTTGTCAAGTTTGCATTTAGCATTTAATGTAACTAAAACAGTAAATTGTTGTTTTGTCAGTCAGAATCTGGAGGAAGAATCTGGGGTTCAGTTCTTTTCCAGAAAAAGAGTGTGATCTGAGAGAGAGGGCAACAGTGAGAGCTGAGATCTACAAGCATTAATTAATAAATGCTGCAAATCATCATTGAGTCTAAATTTGGAACCTGCAGCATGATCTATGCTAATTACATCTGCAATGAGTGTCTAAGTTGGAGGAACAACATCTTGGACTTGTTGAGTTGGTGTCCGTGTTCGAACATCTGGGAGGGACACTTTGTTCCAGGAGACAGTCGCACACCTTAGGCTAGGTACTTCACATTGTGTGGGCATGCAAGGGGATTTCACTCTGGGCGTGGGAGTAGCTCACATTCATCATTCCTTCCACGGTGTAAACCTGGAACACCAGCCCACAAGGAAAGGTCTGAGCTGTCAATGCAGATACTACCTAACCCAGAAGGCTGAAAATAGCCTCTCAACATGTACTCACTGCATGAGATCATCTCTCCCACAGCAGAATGACAACCACACTTTGTCCAACCACAAACATCTCACTTTACTGACGGAAGTGTTGAGACTGGTGATTACACACAGACTGATAAGAGCATAGTACAGCACAGGAACAAGCCGTTTGGCCCTCCAAGCCTGCACTGATCACTGAAGATAATTGCCTCAACCACCTCACTTTGGCAATGGGTTCCAGGCTACCACCATCCTCTGTGTAAAACATTTCCCCTGCACATCTCCAATGAACCTTTTCCCTCTTTTTCGAACTTGTGCCCCGTTGTAGTTGTCAGTTCTGCCCTGGGAAAAAGCTTCCAATTGTTCACTCTACCTCTCACAATTTTATAAACTTCTATAAGGTCGCCCCTTGGCCTGTATTTTTCCAGGGAGAACAATCCTAGTTTATTCAATCTCTCCTCACAGTTAATACCACAGGCAACATCCTGGTAAACCTTTTCTGCACTTTCTTCAAAGTCTCCACAATCCTTCTGATAGTGTGGTGACCAGATGGGACACATTATTCCAAATATGGCCGAACCAACATTTTATGCAACTGTAACATAATTTGCTAACTTTTATACTCATATGTCCCATCCAATGAAGGCAAGCATGCCATATGCTTTCTTCACCCCCTTTTCTGCCTGTGCTGTCACTTTTAAGGATTTGTGGACCTGTATTCAGATTTCTCTGAATGTCTATGCTCCGGATTGTTCTGCCATTTATTTTATAACTCCCATCTGAATTGGATCTACCAAAATGCATCACCTCGCATTTGTCCAGATTAAATTCCATCTGCCATTTCTCCACCCAATTTTCCATTCTATCTATATCAAGCTATCTATATCAGCTATATCAAGCTGTTTGTAATTTTTATAAATGATCTGGATGAGGGTATAGTTGGGTGGATTAGTAAATTTGCTGATGACACCAAAGTCGGAGATGTCATAGTAGATAGATAGTGGTAGATAGTGGTGGACAGTGAGGAGGGGTGTCATAGTTTACAGAGAGACTTGGATGAGTTGCAGAGCTGGGCCGAGAGGTGGCGGATGGAGTTTAATGCGGAGAAGTGTGAGGTAATTCACTTTGGCAGGAATAACAGATGTGTAGAGTATAGGGCTAATGGTAGAACTCTGAATAGTGTTGATGAACAGAGGGATCTAGGTGTATGTGTACATAGGTCCCTGAAAGTTGGGAATCAAGTAGATAAGGTTGTTAGGAAGGCATACGGTGTCTTGGCGTTTATTGGGAGGGGGATTGAATTTAGGAGCCGCAGCGTCATGTTGCAACTGTACAAAACTCTGGTGCGGTCGCACTTGGAGTATTGTGTGCAGTTCTGGTCCCCACATTATAGGAAGGATGTGGAGGCATTGGAGAGGGTGCAGAGGAGGTTTACCAGGATGTTGCCTGGTATGGAGGGAAGGTCCTATGAGGAGAGACTGAGGGATTTGAGGTTGTTTTCGTTAGAAAGAAGGTGGCTAAGAGGGGACCTTATTGAAACAGATAAGATGATTAGAGGTTTAGATAGGGTGGACAGTGATAGCCTTTTTCCTCGGATGGAGAAAGCTAGCACGAGGGGGCATAGCTTTAAATTAAGGGGTGGTAGTTATAGGACGGATGTCAGAGGTAGGTTCTTTACCCATAGGGTGGTGAGGGATTGGAATGCCCTGCCTGCTGCAGTTGTAAATGCGCCTAGTTTGTGGGCGTTTAAGAGATCCATGGATAGGTTTATGGATGGAAAGGGATTGGTTTAGGTTAGAGGGTCATTGCTTTTTAATTGGTCGGCGCAACATCGTGGGCCGAAGGGCCTGTTCTGCGCTGTAATGTTCTATGTTTTATGTATTCTCTGATAATCTTCATCACTATCCATAATTCCACCAATGCCTTATACAACCTTACCATAACACTCCAACTTTTATACTCCATACTCCGATTTATAAAGGCCAATGTACCAAAAGCACTCTTTACCACCGTAGTGATCCTTGTTAAACACCTTTAATGAGACAAACATGGACAGTAACTCAATTATTTCTTTATTTAACACTTCTAGTACCAGCTGAAACATAAACAATCGCAACTCATTAACTCTTTACTGAACTTTAACTCTGACTGAACATCAACTGAACTTTAACACTAAAATTGCACTTTAACTCTAACTGAATATCAATTTAAACTATTTAACTGAAAATAGATACTACCAAGTTTAGGAAAATCTTGGCCAAGAAATATCCTTGATGTAGAATCTACCTTCTTGCTCTCTCTGAAGTCTCCTTTAGGATATAAGGTCTTGTTGTGAAAGTTGTTCTCGGAGTTATCGCTGCCAAACAAAGAACTCACATGTGTTTTATCCATAATTCTCCACTTGCTTCCAGAAGATTCTCTGTCACCCAGCTAACTGTGTCACCAGAAACTGATCGCAAGGCTCGAACATCCAGTGAAATATTTTTGAAAGATGCCATGATGCTTAGTTCATTTGCCATGCCCCATACATAGCAGCCATAAAAATTGGAGCCACACTGTTGCGGTTAATGTAAATAACTTCCCTGATCTGATCAACACAGGAAGCTTCAAATCACAGCTCCCAGACCAGAGCCTCTTTACGACCTGGTTTTAATCTATAAATTGACTAAAATGCTTCACTCTCAGCCAGAATAACCATTTTAAAGCCACTTTTACCATTATTGTTGTTAAATCATTGTTCTGGCCGTTCTTTTTCCATCCACACCTCCACATACAAAACAATGCTATCTGTCACTAACAAGACCACTCAGTTCCAAATGTGTATAGATCCTATTCCTAAGAACCTTCTCCACCAGGTTCGCTATCACTGCCGTCAAGCTCACTGGCCTATAATTACCTGGGTTATCCTCGCTATCCTTCTTAAATAACGGGACAATATTGACTATCCTTCAATTCTCTGGTACCTCATCAGTGGCCAATGAAGAAACAAAGATTTCTGTTGGAGACCCAGCAATTTCATCTCTTGTCTCTCTCAGTAATCTGGGATAGATGCCATCTGGACTTGGGGATTTGTCTACATTAATGCTTTTTAATTCACCTAACACTTCCTCCTCGTAATGATGACTTGTTTTAAATGGTTTACACATCCCTCCAAGACACCATCAATTGATGTGTCCCTCTCCTTTGTAAATTCTGATGTAAAGTACTCATTAAGGATCTCATCCACTTCCTTTTGTTCAACACATCATTTCCCTCCTTTGTCTTTAAGTATAGAACATAGAACATTACAGCGCAGAACAGGCCCTTCGGCCCATGATGTTGTGCCGACCAATTAAGAAAAAGCAATGACCCTCTAACCTAAACCAATCCCTTTCCATCCATAAACCTATCCACGGACCTCTTAAACGCCCCCAAACTAGGCGCATCTACAACTGCAGCAGGCAGGGCATTCCATTCCCCCACCACCCTCTGGGTAAAGAAGCTACCTCTGACATCCGTCCTATAACTACCCCCCCTTAATTTAAAGCTATGTCCCCTTGTGCTAGCTTTCTCCATCCGAGGAAAAAGGCTATCACTATCCACCCTATCTAAACCTCTAATCATCTTGTAAGTTTCAATAAGGTCTCCTCTCAGCCGCCTTCTTTCCAACGAAAACAACCCCAAATCCCTCAGTCTCTCCTCATAGGACCTCCCCTCCATACCAGGCAACATCCTGGTAAACCTCCTCTGCACCCTCTCCAAAGCCTCCACATCCTTCCTATAATGTGGAGACCAGAACTGTACACAATACTCTAAGCGCGGCCGCACCAGAGTTTTGTACAGTTGCAACATGACATTGCGGCTCCTAAATTCAATCCCCCACCAATAAACGCCAAGACACCGTATGCCTTCCTAACAACCTTATCGACTTGATTTCCAACTTTCAGGGATCTATGCACATATACACCTAGATCCAAGGGGACCAACCATTTCTTTAACCAGCCTCATGTTGCTAATATATAAATGCCTGTTTGATGTTTCGAACATCTCATCAAATTCCGATTTTCTTTTTTCACCCTTTGGGCTTGTATTTCTCTCTGTTCAGTTAACCTTTGAGAATATTGTCTTTTGCAGTAGGAGACCTGCATTGGTAACCATGCCACCCACCCCCTCCCGTTCCCCACCCCAGCCCCCCGCCCCTGCAAACACACACACACACACACACACACACACACACACACACACACACACAAAATACACAGCAACTGGAAATTTCTATTTAATTAATAAAATCAATTGATGAATAAATCTGGAATTGAACGACGTGGTTAAAGGAGGGGCAGGACTGGCAGCTAAATATTCCTGGGTATAAGTGTTTTAGGCACGACAGAGGAGGGTTGAAAAGAGGAGGGGGAGCGGCATTGTTAGTTAGGGAGCACATTACAGCGGTGCAGAGGGAGGATAATATAGAGGAGTTAGGAATTGAATCTCTGTCGGTGGAGTTGAGGAATAGGAAGGGAGCGATTACTATGCTAGGGGTGTACTATAGGCCACCCGACAGCCCGCGGGCAGTGGAAGAGGGTATATGTAGGGACATTTTGGATAAGTGTAGGAAGAACAGGGTTGTTGTAGTGGGAGATTTTAATCTCCCTGGGGTGGATTGGAAGGTGCCTAGAGCTGGGGGTTCGGATGGGGAGGAATTCATGAGATGTGTATTGGAAGGGTCCTTGGAGCAGTATGTAGATAGCCCGACTAGAGAGGGGGCTATACTGGATTTAGTTCTGGGCAATGAGCCGGGTCAGGTGGTTGAGGTTGCAGTCGGTGAACATGTGGCTAATAGTGACCACAACTCTGTCTACTTTAGGATACTAATGGAAAAAGATGAGTGCTGTCCTAAGGGGAGGGTGCTAAATTGGGGGAAGGCTAGATACAGCCGGATTAGGCAGGAGCTTAGGGATACAGACTGGGATAGGCTGTTGGCGGGCAAGTCCACGTTAGGCATGTGGGAGTCTTTCAAGGGAAAACTGAAATAGTTGCAGGAAAGACATGTGCCTGTTGAAGACGAAGGATGGGAAAGGTAGGATTAGAGAGCTGTGGGTTACTAGAGATACTGAGGACTTGGTCAGGAAGAAACGAGAGGCGTATGTTAGGTCTAAGCAACTGGGAATGCAGAGAGCGTTGGAGGAATACAAAGACAGTAGGAGGGATCTCAAACGGGGAGTTAGGAGAGCAAAGAGGGGGCATGAGATGGCTTTGGCAGGTAGGGTTAAGGAGAATCCAAAGGCGTTTTACTCCTATGTTAGGAACAAAAGGGTGGCTAGAGGAAAAATCGGTCCCCTCAGGGACAGAGGAGGGGAATTGTGCTTAGAGTCCAAGGGAATGTGGGAGATCCTGAATGAATACTTTGCATCAGTATTCACGAAGGAGAGGGGCTTCATGTCTGGTACAGTCTTCGAGGGAGCTGTAGACCAATTGACGGAACTATCCATTATGAGGGAAGAAGTGTTAGGGCTTTTAGGTAGCATTAAAACTGATAAATCTCTGGGGCCCGATGGCATTTATCCTAGGCTGTTTAGGGAGGCGAGAGAAGAAATTGCTGGGCCTCTGACGCAAATCCTTGTCTCTTCTTTGGACACAGGTGAGGTCCCAGAAGACTGGAGGATAGCGAACGTGGTACCATTGTTTAAAAAGGGTAGGAGGGATAACCCTGGTAACTATAGGCCGGTGAGTTTGACATCAGTGGTAGGCAAGTTGATGGAGAGGATTCTTAGGGATAGGATGTATGAGCATTTAGAGCGTTGCTATCTGATTAGGGATACGCAGCATGGCTTTGTAAAGGGGAAGTCTTGCGTTACGAATCTGGTAGAATTTTTTGAGGAGGTGACAAAAACGGTCGACGAAGGACAAGCCGTTGATGTCTTCTATATGGATTTCAGTAAGGCATTTGACAAAGTCCCTCATGGTAGGTTGGTAGAAAAGATTAAGGCTCATTGGATACAAGGCCAGGTATCTAGATGGGTTGAGAACTGGCTTGCTCAGAGGAGACAGAGAGTAGTAGTGGAAGGGTCCTTTTCTAGCTGGAGGTTTGTCACTAGTGGTGTGCCACAGGGCTCAGTACTGGGACCTCTTCTTTTTGTAGTATATATAAATGACTTGGAAGAGGGAGTAAGTGGTGTGATCAGCAAATTTGCAGATGACACTAAGATGGCTTGATTGGCAGGCAGTGAGGAGCAGTGTCTGGCAATACAACGGGATATTGATAGGCTGGTATATTGGGCAGATATATGGCAAATGGAGTTTAATCTGGATAAATGTGAAGTGATGCATTTTGGCCGAAATAATGTAGGGGGGAGTTATATGATAAAGGGTAGACCTATAAAGAGTATAGAAATGCAACAGGACCTGGGGGTGCAAGTACACAAGTCTTTGAAGGTGGCAGTACAAGTGAAGAAGGCTGTGAAGAAAACTTATGGTATGTTAGCCTTTATAGGAAGGGGTATAGAGTATAAGAGCTGGAGTCTAATGTTGCAGTTGTATAGAACGTTGGTTAGGCAGCATTTGGAGTACTGCATCCAGTTCTGGTTGCCTTACTACCGGAAAGACAATGAGACCCTGGAGAGAGTGCAGAGGAGGTTTACTGGGATGCTGCCTGGTATGGAAGGACTGGGTTATGAGGAAAGATTGAGCAAATTGGGGTTGTTTTCCCTTGAAAGACGGCGGCTGAGGGGAGATCTAATAGAGGTACATAAGATGTTGAAGCGTATAGATAGAGTAAACAGTGGTAAGCTATTTCCTATGTTAAAAACGCACAGTACGAAGGGCCACCCTCTTAGAGTGAGGGGAGAGAGGTATAACACGGATATTAGAGGGAGGTTTTTCACACAGAAGGTAGTGGGGGTATGGAATGCTCTGCCAAGGAAGGTGGTGGAGGCAGGCACGCTGGAGCTGTTTAAGAGTTACTTAGACAGGCACATGAGGGGGTTGGAGATGGAAGGATATAGGAGATTGTTTTAAATAAGGTTCAGTAGCATTGGGACATCCCTGGTAATGTATAAGGATGTGGTATGATACTAATGTTTTTCTCTTTTAATTCACAGGTTTTAAGTCGGTCCGCCTTGTTGTCCAACGAGGGGCATACACGCAATGGGTCTACAAGGGCTGCTCTTGGATGTTCGAGAATAGCCTAGTACTTCATGTCATTAGTGTATGCTTAAACTGGGCCAGATGCTGGGCAACATGACAGCTCAGTGACTATCACTGTTTGCTGTGCAGACACATGGATTTGGGCCAGTGTCTGAGGGAGTTTGCGCATTCTCCCCATGCTTGTGTGGGCTTTCTCCGGGTGCTCCAGGTTTCCTCCCACACCCCAAAGATGTGCTATTAGGCTGATTGGAGGTAATAAATTGTTCCTAAATTAGGTTTCCCTCAATGTGGAATGCCATAAGCATAGACAAGGGTCATGGGTGGAGGGGGGACTGGTAATGTTAAAATGGCGGCGCGGGCTCATTGGGCCGAAGGGCCTGTTTCCCGGGCTGTTTTTGTTCTTTGTTCTTTGAAACCTGATGTTAGTAATGATGACTATGAAGTTCTTATTGATAGTTGTCAGCAGAGATAGAGGAAGGATAGAGTCATACAGATGGTCGATAGCAAGAGAGACAGAGTGTAGGCAGAGGAATTAGAGGAGAAAATGATCACATTGGAAATCAGACAAATCAAAGAGTCTGGCAGTTGAAGAATTATTTTCTGAGTTTCATTTCGTGATATTGACTTAAACATTGTCAGAATCTCTGTCAAATTCTTTTTTAATATTAATTAAACAAATTAATCTGAGAATTCAGTATTCTTGGTTTGTGCCCCTCTGATCACTCTAACAAGCTGAGTTACAACAATTTCCCTATAAATCTCCCATTTTTTGTGATTCAGTTGATTATCAGTCTTTCCTGATGTCCACTTCTGATTTCCATTTCTCCTTTCCTTACGATTTTCCACATCTTTTTAAATTCACTCATCTTTCCTTTTATTTTTCCTTCCCTCCCATCCACAGCCCCATAATTATCCTTTATCTGGTTTGAGACTCAGTCTAATTATTTACTACTGACAGTTAGAGGTTTCGTTGTACAACCCCTAATGTCTTCATAAAATCTATGGCTCCACAAAAAAACCACAATGATTTTGGGGGTGGAAATTGGCATTAACAAAAAGTCCAGAAATAGTGATGAGGTAGACAATTTGAGCTCAGTTTCCTGTATAAATGGAGCTGCAGAAAAGGTGTGAGCCAGTTGGGTTCAGATAACCGTGCTCCGCTCTAACTCACCCACAATGAAGCTACTTCTCATCATCTTGGCTCTCGGTCTCACCATCAGCATCTGCCCCCAGCAAATCTCAGCAGGTCAGTTCATCCCTCTCTCCTTCATTCATATACTATCTCCATCACTCTGTTTCTATCATTTTCAGTAGCTGTTGATGTTCAGTGTGCTTAGGTGACTTCGGCATTTCCCAAAATCTCTGATCCTGATTTGGGCATTGTTTCACAGTGACTGAATGCTGAACAGCAAAATCGGCTTTAGTTAAACAAAGTCCTGGGTAAACCACACCTGCAATTATTGGACGAAGCTTCGGGTACCATGTCTTAGGAAGGATATATTCGTCTTGGAGGGAGTGTAGATTTACCAGAATGAAACCAGAATTCCAAGGGTTAATTTACAAAATGAGATTAACACAATCTGGGATTGTATTCACTGAAATTTAGGAAGTTAAAGAAGTGATTTGATCAAGGTTGAAAGGGAACAGAAAGTGTCAATAAAGAGGAACTATTTTTGTTGTAGGGATCAGAGTCTACAAACTTGAGCCAATTCTTTCAGGAGTGAAATGAGGAAACACTTCTACACACAGCAAGATTTGGAACTCTTTTCCACTGGCAGTTGGCAATTGTACATGTTAAAAACAAAAATGTAAAGGTTTTTGTTAACCAATTATATTCCAAGACATGGGGCGAAGGTAGGTATATGGGGTTAGATCACAGGTCACACTAATTGCAGCCTGTCTCCAGCAACAGAGGTGGTTCACCATTGTCGACCAATGGGATCAGGGTTCAAGAACTGAACAGCCTCTCCTATCCCTCTCAACATCCTGGCCGCAGTTGAGATTTTGAGGAATGTTTGATCAGATCATTTCCATTTCAGTATGATCAGAACCTTGCCCAGTATAATTAGTTCTGCCTCAGAGTTTCATTTGACTAGTTTGGTTATCAGTTTAACATCCTACATGTTTGCTGATTGCTGTTCTGTGTTGGTTTGATATGTTTGGTGCTGAATTTGTGAAGATTGGTGAGTTTCTTTCAAATGCAACTTTATTTGTACATAGACTGTTTATATGCTGTGATTAATATCCATTCATTCACCACCTCGCTATTTCAGCTCGCAATATACCAGTTGGCACTCTGTGTTGTGACCGTTACATCAAATACCAATTGCCACTAAATCGTCTGAGAGGCTACATTACAGTTCACAGCACACATCACTGCTCCAGAGAGGCTGTTATGTAAGTATTGGTCACACAACACTGTTCTCTTTAAATCTTTCTCTGTGTGAGTCTCTCTGCATTTTGATAGACTGCTGGAAAGATCCACACTTTCTATATGATAATCCCACGTTAGGCATGTGGGAGTCTTTCAAGGGAAAACTGCAAAGGGTGCAGGAAAGGCATGTGCCGGTTAGGAGAAAGGATGGGAAAGGTAGGATTAGGGAACCGTGGATTACTAGAGATATAGAAGGCCTGGTTAGGAAGAAACGAGAGGCGTCTGTCAGGTCTAAGCAGCTGGGAACGGAGAGAGCGTTGGAGGAATACAGAGACAGTAGGAGGGATCTCAAACGGGGAGTTAGGAGAGCAAAGAGGGGGCATGAGATGGCTTTGGCAGGTAGGGTTAAGGAGAATCCAAAGGCGTTTTACTCCTATCTTAAGAACAAAAGGGTGGCTAGGGGTAAAATCGGTCCTCTCAGGGACAGACGTGGGGAATTGTGCTTAGAGGCAGAAGGAATGGGGGAGATCCTGAATGAATACTTTGCATTGGTATTCACGAAGGAGAGGGGCTTGATGTCTAGTACGGTCATTGAGGGAGCGGTAGACCAATTGAAAGATCTATCGATTACGAGGGAAGAAGTGTTAGGGCTTTTAGAGGGCATTAAAACCAATAAATCTCTGGGCCTGATTGCATTTATCCTTGGCTGCTTAGAGAGGCGAGGGATGAGATTGCTGGGCCTCTGACGCGAATCTTTGTCTCTTCTTTGGACACAGGTGAGGTCCCAGAGGACTGGAGGATAGCGAACGTGGCACCGTTGTTTAAAAAGGGTAGGAGAGATAGCCCGGGTAACTATAGGCCAGTGAGCTTAACGTCAGTGGTAGGTAAGTTGATGGAGAGGATTCTTAGGGATAGGATGAATGTGCATTTGGAGTGTTGCGATCTGATTAAGGATACGCAGCATGGCTTTGTCAAGGGGAAGTCTTGCCTTACGAATCTGGTAGAATTCTTTGAGGAGGGGACAAAAACGGTTGACAAAGATTGAGCCGTTGATGTCGTCTATATGGATTTCAGTAAGATGTTTGACAAAGTCCCTCATGGTAGGTTGGTACAGAAGATTAAAGCTCATGGGATATGTGGTCAGGTATCTAGATGGGAGGAGAACTGGCTTGCAAAGAGGAGTCAGAGAGTAGTAGTGGAGGGGTCTTTTTCTAGCTGGAGGTCTGTCACTAGTGGTGTGCTGCAGGGCTCGGTACTGGGACCTCTTCTCTTTGTAGTGTATATAAATGATTTGGAAGAGGGAGTAGGTGCTGTGATCAGCAAATTTGCTGATGACACCAAGATGGCTGGATTGGCAGGCAGTGAGGAGCAGTGTCTGGCAATAAGCAGGATATTGATAGGCTGGTTGATTGGGCAGATAAGTGGCAAATGGAGTTTAATCCAGAAAAATGTGAGGTGATGCATTTTGGCCGGAATAATGTAGGGGGAAGTTATATGATAAAGGGTAAGCCCGTAAGGAGTATAGACTCGCAGCGAGACCTGGGGGTGCAAGTGCACAAGTCTTTGAAGGTGGCAGTGCAAGTGGAGAGTGTGGTGAAGAAAGCCTATGCTTTGTTAGCCTTTATAGGAAGGAGTATAGAATATAAGAGCTGGAGTCTAATGTTGCAGTTGTACAGAACGTTGGTTAGGCCGCATTTGGAGTACTGCGTCCAGTTCTGGTCGCCTTATGACTGGAAGGATGTGGAGACTCTGGAGAGAGTGCAGAGGAGGTTTACCAGGATGTTGCCTGGTATGGAAGGACTGGGGTATGAGGAAAGATTGAAGAAATTGGAGCTCTTTTCCCTTGAAAGACGCCGACTGAGGGGGGATCTAATAGAGGTATATAAGATTATGAAGGGCATAGGTAGAGTAAACAGAGGTAAGCTATTTCCTATAATAGAGACACGTAGGACAAGGGGCCATGGACTTAAGGTGAGGGGGGAGGGGTACAACACAGATATTAGAGGAAGGTTTTTCACACAGAGGGTAGTGGGGGTATGGAATGCTCTGCCAAGTAAGGTGGTGGAGGCAAACACGCTAGAGTCCTTTAAGAGTAACTTAGACAGGCACATGACTGAGTTGGAGATGGGTGGATATAGGAGATTGTTTTAAATAAGGATCATTAGCATTGGGGCATCCCTGGTAATGTAAATGGGTATAGTATGATAATAATGTTTTTTCTCTTTTCATTCACAGGTTTTAAGTTGGTCCACCTCGTGTCCAACGAGGGGCATACACGCGATGGGTCGTACTGGGGCTGCTCTTGGTTGTTCGAGATTGGCCTAGTGCTTCATGTCGTTAGTGTGTGCCTAAACTGGACAAGATACTGGGCAAGACAACAGCTCAGTGACTATCGCTGATTGCTGTGCAGACACATGGATTTGGGCCGGTGTCTGTGGGAGTTTGCGCATTCTCCCCGTGCTTGCGTGGGTTTTCTCTGGGTGCTCCGGTTTCCTCCTACACCCCAAAGATGTGCTGTTAGGCTGATTGGCAGTAATAAATTGTCCCTAAATCAGTTTCCCTCAATCTGGATGGCCATAAAACATTAGACAAGGGTAGTGGGTGGAGAGGGGGACTGGTGGTGTTGAGATGGCGGCGCGGGCTTGTTGGGCCGAAGGGCCTGTTTCCCGGGCTGATTTTGCTCTTTGTTCTTTATAATCCTCCTCAGGATCCACTGTGACCCACTACAAACATCTGATCTTTTCATTTCAGATTTAAGACTGTAGCTGATCGGCTGGTGTGTGCCAATCCACGCCTTTCATGGGTCCGGAAGCATGTGAGGGATCTGGAAGGGAAGCTGCAGAATCAGTGAAAGGCCAAGGTGGAGATATCCATTGCCATGCTTTTAATTGCCTGTTTAAAATAATTGTTACTTTCTGTTGGAGACCACACTCCGTCGCACTAAAATGCGGGAAGCAATTTACTTTCAATCCATATACCATCAGAGCCACTGACACACTCTCTCACAGACACTGTCCATACGGACTGGGTGCATCTGCCAGACTATCAAAAGAATGATTGAAATTAGGTCAAAGGATCCCAGATCTGAAACCATATTGCTATTCCTTTTAAGCAGGTTTCTCCACAAGTATCTAAAATTTGAGATCACTTTTAATTGTGAAAACATTGCTTTACCTCCATTGTGAAGCTTGCTGGCACAGTTTTCACATGGATCTCGGTTTCCCACCACACCCCACCCCCCCCAACACCCCCCCAAGAATAGTTTCTCTTCCTGCTCCCCTCCATTATCTCTGATGTCCCTTGGGAATTTATCCTTGACCCCTTTCAATTCCTCACCTACATGCTGTTCCTTGGTGCCATCATCTGGAACACCAGTTTCCACATCTAGGTGCTACCTCTCCACCATCTCTTTCAATTCTTCCATTGTTGTGAAATGATCTAACTACTTACCTGACATCCAGTCTGGGATCAGCAGGAATTGCTTCTGATTAAACATTAGGAAGATTGTAACCAAGTCTTCAGTCCCCAGCATAAACCTCATCCCAAGATATTGAATCAGTCCCTCTCCTTGACAACAGTTAGACTGAACTCACTAATCTTCTCCCCACAGTGTCCCACCTACTCCATCTCCAGCATCCAAAACACAAATTCAGAGAATAGTATCACTGATAAGTTCATCTTTCAGTAATGGAAGAATCTCCTCACAAGAACTCTTCTCCCTGCACCATGGAATCAACCAGATTATTCAAAGGCTTAGATTAAAGTTAACAGTTTTGAAGGAACGCCACTCCTACCCCTCACCCCTCTGCTCATCCCTCACACCTCACCCTTCTGTCCAACCCATACCCCACTGCACACTCCACACCCTGCTGTCCATCCCTCACTCCACTGCCCACTCCACATCCTGTTGCTCATTCCTGACAGTTTGACAACTTTGGAAGACTAATAGTCAGAACAAGAGGGATAAAGGTAGCCTATCATAGCTCTGTAAGATAAATTACCCACTGATATCACAGGCCTGAAAAAACCTATTTTTCAAAGATAGGTTTCCAACTTAAATGACTATTAAATGTTAATTGTTCAGCGGACTATATACTCGACATCTGTACATGGTCTCATTTAAACAGCTGTTATCAAATAAAATCATTCTACTTTCTATTGTTGATCATTTGAAATCCAAATATTGCCTACAGGACACTGTGCACCCAAATACTTGATGTGAACACATAACTTAAAGCTGCTCTCTCAGTCCAGAGGGGAATTCCACTAATTAGAGATAAAGGAAATGCAATGGATGTGGGTTCCATGGATTTTCCAAGTTCTGCTTCAGACCGATCTCAGAAACTGATGGCAGGATTAATGGCTGGTCAATTTCTGGGGAAGGTAGGGAATTTAGCAATGTCTATCATAGGGAAGATCAAGCCATTCATCCCAGAGGTTGATGACTGGGAAAAACATAGGCAAAGTCTGCAATATGGGTTGAAAATGAAATAATCACAGAAGGATATTTTGCTCATAACCTGTGGCTCACAAACTCACGGCTTAGTGAGAACATTAACATCGCCAGGTGCTCCAGTCACAAAGTCAGTTGACCAGATTGTGAAGTTGGTCAAAAATCATTTTAACCCTGCCCCTCAATCATCATGTTGAGATGCAAATTTCATATGGCATTCTGAGATCCAGGAGGAGTCTCAGGTTTTGTGGCAAGGCTTAGAGGATTGGCAGAGCACTGCAAATTCAGCACAGCATTAACTGAAACATTAAGGGGCAGAATGGTCTATGGCATAAACAGCTCAATAAATCAAAAAATGTTACTGGTGGAGACTAAAATCTCTTTAGAAAAAGCTGTGGAATTGGTCCAAGCAAACTGAATGTGCAAATTGGATAGCTAATGTCTGCCGTCATTCAAAAAGGGACAAAGAGAAAAAACTGGGAACCATAGAACTGTGAGCCTAACGTAGAAACAGAAGGAAGGAGCTGGAGGAGGCCATTTGGCCCTTCATTACGATCATGGCTTATCGTCCAACTCAATAACCTAAATCCTTCTTTTTCCCCATACCTTTGATCCCATTCGCCCCAACTGCTATATCTAGCCTCCCCTTGAACATTCAATGTTTTGGCATCGACGACTTCCTGTGGGAATGAATTCCACAGATCACCACCCTTTGGGTTAAGAAATGTCTCCTCACCTCTGTCTTAAATGGTCTACCTCAAATCCTCAGTCTGCGATCCCTGGTTCTGGACTCCCCCACAATCGGGAATATCCTTCCCACCATCTCCCGTTAGAATTTTATCAGTCTCTATGAGATCCCCCCTCATTCGTCTGAACTCCAGCGAAAACAATCCTAACCTAGTCAATCTCTCCTCATGTATCAAAACAAACAAAGAACAAAGAACAACCCAGCACGGGAAACAGGCCCTTCGGCCCAACGAGCCCGCACCGCCGCATCACCCTACACCTATTCTACCCTGCATGTCTACGAATGGGACCCTACTCAGTCAGATTCAGGGAAGAAATAGTGTCAATTTGGTAGAAACCGATTAGCCTAAGAGCACATCTTTGGGGTGTGGGAGGAAACCGGAGCGCCCGGAGGAAACCCACGCAACCACAGGGAGAATGCGCAAACTCCCACAGACACAGGCCCAAATCCATGTATCTGCACAGCTAGCAGTGCTAGTCACTGAGCTGTTGCGGCGCCCGTCTACCGGTCCAGGATCAAGCACACACACCAACATGAAGTACTAGGCCACTCCTGGACTTCCAAGAGCAGCCCACGCACGACCCGCCGTGTGCATGCCCCTCGCTTGACACGAGGTGGACCTCCACCTGTGGAATAAAGACAAAAAATATTAATCATACAGCCTGCCCTTCCGGTGTCTCCCGAGGTTTAACCCTATTTAATAGCCCCTACCATATCCCTCCATTCTCGTTTCACTCATGTGCCTATCTAACTGCATCTTAAACGAGTCCAACGTTCCTGCCTCCACCACCCTACTCGGTAGCGCATTCCAGACCCCCACAACTCTCTGCGTAAAGAACCTTCTTCTCACCTCCAAATTATACCTCCCCCCCTCACCCTTAAATGATGACCTCTCGTGTTCGTACCCAGTCTAGGGAGCAGTCTCTCACTATTAACTCTATCTATTCCCTTCAGTATCTTATATACCTCTATCATGTCCCCTCTCAATCTCCGTCTTTCCAAGGAGAATAGCCCCAGTTTCTTCAATCTCTCCTCGTAACCCAGTCCCCCCATGCCAGGCAACATCCTGGTAAACCTCCTCTGCACCCTTTCCAGAGACTCCACGTCCTTCCGGTAGTAAGGTGACCAGAACTGGACGCGGTACTCCAAATGCGGTCTAACCAACGTTCTGTACAACTGAAGCATTAGACGGCAGCTTTTATACTCTAAGCCCCTTCCTATAAAGGCTAACATCCCATAAGCCTTCCTAACAACGTTCTCCACTTGTGACGCAACCTTCATGGATTTGTGAACCTGCACTCCCAGGTCCCTCTGTACGTCTATACTCCTAATCGGCCTACCTTTTATCACATAGCTCCTCTCTGCATTATTCCGTCCAAAATGCATCACCTCGCATTTGTCAGGATTAAATGCCATCTGCCACCTATCTGCCCACTGCACCAACCTATCTATATCCTGTTGTATCACCTGACAATCCAGTTCCGTACCCGCCAACCCTGCCATCTTGGTGTCATCTGCAAACTTGCTGATCACACCACCTACGCCCTCTTCCAAGTCATTTATGTAGACTACAAAGAGGAGAGGTCCCAGTACTGAGCCCTGCGGCACACCACTGGTCACTGGCCTCCAGCCCGACAAGGTCCCCTCCACAACTACCCTCTGTCTCCTATTTCCCAGCCAGTTCTCAATCCACCTAGCTACCTGGCTTCGTATCCCATGCGCCTTAACCTTTTCTACCAGCCTACCGTGAGGGACTTTGTCAAACGCCTTACTGAAATCCATATAGATGACATCAACGGCTCTCCCATCGTCAACCGTTTTTGTCACCTCCTCAAAGAATTCCACCAGATTCGTAAGGCAAGACCTCCCTCTAACAAAGCCATGTTGCTTATCCCTAATCAGATCGCAACTCTCCAAATGCTCATACATCCTATCCCTAAGTATTTTTTCCATTAATTTCCCTACCACCGACGTCAAACTCACCGGCCTATAATTCCCAGGGTTATCCCTACTATCTTTTTTGAACAACGGGACCACATTTGCTACCCTCCAGTCTTCTGGGACCTCACCTGTGTCCAAAGAAGAGACAAAGATTTGCGCCAGAGGCCCAGCAATTTCATCTTTCGCCTCCCTAAGCAGCCTGGGATAAATACCATCAGGCCCCGGAGCTTTATCCGTCCTTACGCTACCTAAAAGGCCTAGCACTTCCTCTCTCGTAATAACTATATCCTGCAACTGAACCTCCGCTCCCTCCAAGAGACCACACGATTCCGAACCCCTCTCCTTCGTGAATACCGACGCAAAGTATTCATTCAGGAGCTCCCCCATTCCCTCCGACTCAATACACAACTCTCCACTCTTGTCCCTAAGAGGACCAATTTTCCCTCTAACTACTCTCTTGCCTCTAATATAGGAATAAAATGCCTTAGGATTTTCCTTAATCCTACCAGCCAAAGCCATCTCGTGCCCTCTCTTCGCCCTTCTAATTCCCCTTTTTAGCTCCCTCCTACTCTCTCTATATTCCTCCAGCGCACACTCCGTACCCATTTGTTTTGACCTAACATACGCCTCCCTCTTCTTCCTGACCAAGTCTTCAATATCCCCCGTAATCCACGGCTCTCTAATCCTACCTTTCCCATCCTTTCGCTTAACCGGAACATACCTCCCCTGCAACCATTTCATTTTGTCCCTAAAAGCCTCCCACTTGCCAACCGTGGACTTGCCAGCTAACAGTCCCTCCCAATCAGTTTGCTGCAGCTCCCTCCTAATCCTGCCATAGCTCGCCTTTCCCCAGTTCAGCACACTCCCGTTCGGACGGCACTCATCCCTTTCCATTTTTATCCTAAAGTAGACGGACTTGTGGTCACTGTTCGCCACATGTTCGCCTACCTCTACCTCACCCACCTGCCCCGGCTCGTTTCCCAACACTAAATCCAGTATAGCCCCTCCCCTAGTCGGGCTAGTTACATACTGTTCTAGCGACCCTTCTATAACACATTTCACAAACTCCTCTCCCTCCGTACCCCCAGCTCTAGGCCCCCTCCAATTCACTCCGGGAAAATTAAAATCACCCACTACAACCACTCTATTCTTCCTGCACCTGTCCAAAATGCCCCTGCAAATGCCTTCCTCCACTGACTTTGGGCTGTTGGGTGGCCTATAGTACACCCCTAGCAATGTGATCTCTCCCTTTTTATTCCTCAACTCCACCCACAGCGACTCAATCCCTATCTCTTCCATATCGTCCTCCCTCTGCACTACTGTGATGTTTTCCTTGACTAACAGTGCCACCCCTCCACCTCTCTTCAACCCTCCTCTGTCACACCTAAAACACCTGTACCCAGGAACATTCAGCTGCCAGTCCTGCCCTTCCCGTAACCACGTCTCCGTTACAGCCACCACATCTAACTGCCTCACAAACATCAAGGCCCTAAGCTCATCCGTTTTCCCTGCCACACTCCTAGCATTGAAACAGACACAGTTCAACCCACAAGCGTCCCTCGGAACCACCTTCTCCCTTATAATTTTCCTTTCACCCGTCTCTCTCCCAGCCACCTCCCCACCCCCCCTCCCTATTAGTTTAAATCATTCCTGAACACCCCAGCTAACCTCCCTGCTAAGACACTAGTCCCCCTCCCGTTCAAATCCTCCCCACCCCTCCTGTACAATTGCCTTTCTCTCCTAAACACCTCCCAGTGATCCACATAAGTAAACCCCTCTACCCTACACCAGTCCCTCAACCATGCATTCAACTGCATGATCTCGTCATTCTTAGCCCTGCTCGTACTGGGCAGCAACCCAGACAGTGCCACCCTGGAGGTCCTGCTCTTTAGTTTGGCCCCCAACTCCCTAAATTGCCTACGGACCTCTCCCCTACTCCTTCTTCCTATATCCCCCTCCCCTACGTGTACTATGACCTCAGCCTGGGTCCCCTCCCCTTTTAAAATTCCCTCTACCCTTTCCATTATATCCTTTACCCCTGCTCCAGGGAGGCAGACCACCATCCTGGAGTCGCGCCCCTGCCCACAGAACCTCCTATCAATCCCTCGGACCCTCCCATCCCCTACCACTATCACCTTACCAGCCCCCTTCCGTCCCTCTAAGTCAGTCTCCCCTTCCTGCCTATTTTTCTGTGCCCCTGCCGACGAACCTTGGGGGGCCTCCGGGGAGGCCGGGGGACCCTGACTACTCTTCTTCTTCCTCTTTCCCCTCCTAACAGTCGTCCATCCTCCCTTCTCTTCAGCCCTTGAGACCTCCTCCTGCTCATGTTTCCCAGCCATTATCTCCTCATTCTCCCTGACTAGAAACGCATCTTCCAGACGCCCCTCGAGTTGCCTGACCCGGGCCCTCAATCGCTGCAGTTCTAAACATTTACTGCAGATGTGTACCTTGGGGACACGTGACACCACCAGGAACTCCCACATGTGGCACCGGACGCAACTTACATTCCTCCCTATATTCCCTGCCATGTCCCAACCTCCTGTAAGTGCCAAAAGGTAGAAATCTGTCACTCACCTTCTCTAAGCCTACTCTCTCCTAAGCCCAGCGAGCCAAAGCCCTTCTCACTCAGTTCCCACTCACTCCGCTGCCCGCTCCCGACGCTGCCCGCTCTATGCTGCTACCCCTTTTTTATACCCCCCGCTCCCCCTTAATGACAATCCCCTGGCCTAACTTCCAGTACGGAAGTAAACTACACTCTAACAAGCCCCGAGAACCGGAAGTACAGGAAAAAAGCGGTTTTTAATTCAAATCAGTCACTCACCACAGCCACAGCCACCAGGTTCAATGCTCCGGAGAACAATGAGTCCTGCCATCCCCTGAATCAGCCTGGTAAGCCTTCGCTGCACTCTCTCCAGAGCAAGAACATCCTTCTTCAGAAAAAGAAACCAAAACTGCATACAATATTTTAGGTGTGGCCTCACTAAGGCCCTGTATAATTGCAACAACACATCCCTGCTCCTATACTCAAAACCGCTCACAATGAAAGCCAACATACCATTTGCCTTCTTTATTGCCTACTGCATCTGCATGCTTATCTCCAGTGATTGGTGCACTGGTCCAGTTGCACACTCCCCTCTCCCAATTTACTACCATTTAGGTAGTAATCTGCCTTCTTGTTTTTGCTTTCAAAGTGAAATAACCTCACACTTATCCAAATTATACTGCATCTGCCATTGATTTGCCTACTTACCCAACCTGTCCAGATCATTCTGAAGGATCTCTGCATCCTTGTCCCACCCAACTTGGTATCATCTGTAAACTTTAGATGTTACATTTTGTTCCCTCATCCAAATCATTTATATTGTGAATAGCTGGGGTCCCAGCACTGATCCCTGTGGCACCCCACTAGTTATTACCTGCCAATTTGAAAAGCACCCATTAATTCCTATTTATTTCCTCTCTGCCAACCAGTTTTCTATCCATCTCAATACACTTCCCCAATTCCATGCACTTTAATCTTGCATGATAATCTCTTGTGCAGGACTTTGTCAAACACTTTCTAAAAGTCCAATACTTGGACCAGTATTGGACCAGAATACTTGGTAAGTGGGAGGCTTTCAAAGGAAAACTTTGTGAGTGCAGAGTTTGTATGTTCCTGTCAGGATTAAGGGCGAAGTAAATAATAAGGAACCTTAGTTCTCGAGGGATATTGCATACCTGATAAAGAAGAAAAGATGTATGACATGTATAGACAACAGGGCACAAATAAGATGCTTGAGGAGTATAAAAAGTGCAAGAAACTACTTAAGAAGGAAATCGGGAGGGCTAAAAGAAGACATGAGGTTGCTTTGGCAGTCAAGATGAAGGATAATCCTAAGAGCTTTTACAGATACATTAAGAGCAACAGGATAGTAAGGGATAAAATTGGTCCTCTTGAAGATCAGAGTGATTGGCTTTGTATTGAACCAAAAGAAATGGGGGAGATATTAAATGGTTTTTTTTGCAACCGTATTTACTAAGGAAACTGGCATGGAGTCTAGAAAGTAGGGCAAACAAGTAGGGACATCATGGAACCTATACAGATTAAAGGGGTGCTTGCTGTCTTGAGACAGTTCAGAGTAAATAAATCCCCAGGACCGGACAAGGTATTCCCTCGGACCTTGAAGGAGACTAGTGTTGAAATTGCAGGGGCCCTGGCAGATATATTTAAAATGTCAGTATCCACTGGATGATCGGAGGATAGCTCATGTTGTTCTGTTGTTTAAAAAAGGCTCAAAAAGTAATCTGGGAAATTATAGGCTGGTAAGATTGATGTCAGTCATAGGTAAATTATTGGAAGGAGTACTAAGAGATAGGATCTACAAATAATTGAACGGACAGGGACTTATTAGGGAGAGTCAACATGGCTTTGTGCATGGTAGGTCATGTTTAACCAATCTAATAGAGTTTTTTGAAGAGGTTACCAGCAAAGTGGATGAAGGGAATGCAGTGGATGTTGTCTACATGGACTTCAGTAAGGCCTTTGACAAGGTCCCGCATAGGAGGTTAGTTAGAAAGGTTCAGTCGCTAGGTATACATGGAGAGGTAGTAAATTGGATAGACATTGGCTCAGTGGAAGAAGCCAGAGTGTGGCTGTGGAGGATTGTTTCTCTGAGTGGAGGCCTGTGACGAGTGGTGTGCCACAGGGATCAGTGTTGGGTCCATTGTTGTTTGTCATCTATATCAATGATCTGGATGATAATGTGGTAAATTGGATCAGCATATTTGCAGATGATACAAAGATTGGAGGTGTAGTGGACAGTGAGGAAGGTTTTCAAAGCTTGCAGATTTGGACCAGCTAGAAAAATGGGCTGAAAAATGGCAGATGGAGTTTAATGCAGACAAGTGTGAGGTATTGCACTTTGGAAGGACAAACCAAGGTAGAACATACATGGTAAATGGTAGGACACCGAAGGGTGCAGTAGAACAGGGATTTGGGAATGCAGGTACAGAATTCCCTAAAACTGGCATCACAGGTAGATAGGGTCATAAAGAATGCTTTTGGAACACTGGCCTTTATAAATCAAAGTATTGAGTATGAGAGTTGAAATGTTATGGTGAGGTTGTATAAGACATTGGTGAGGCCGAATTTAGAGTATTGTGTGCAGTTTTGGTCACCTAATTACAGGAAGGATATTAATAAGGTTGAAAGAGTACAGAGAGGTTCACAAGGATGTTGCCTGGACTTGAGAAACTGAGTTACAGAGGAAGATTGAATAGGTTAGGACTTTATTCCCTGAAGCGTAGAAGAATGAGGGGAGATTTGATAGAGGTGTATAAATTTATGATGGGAATTGATCGGGTGAATGCAAGCAGACTTTTCCCACTGAGGCGAGGGGAGAAAAAAACTAGAGGTCATGGGTTAAAGGTGAAAAGTTTAAAGGGAGTATGGGGGGAGGGGTTCTTCACATAGAGAGTGGTTGGAGTGTGGAATGAGCTGCCAGATGAAGTGGTGAACGCGGGCTCACTTTTAACATTTAAGAAAAACTTGGGCAGGTACATGGATGAGAGGGGTGTGGTCCAGGTGCAAGTCAGTGGGACTTGGCAGAAAAATGATTTGGCACAGCCAAGGAGGGCCAAAGGGCCTGTTTCTGTGCTGTGGTGTTCTATTGTTCTATATATCACATCAACTGGCCCCCCCCTCATCAATTCCATTAATTACATCTTCAAAGAATTCCAATAGATTTGTCAAGCGTGATTTCCCCTTCATAAACCTATGCTGACTCTGTCTGATCCTACCACTACTTTCGAAATGCTCGACTATAAAATCCTTGATAATGGATTTGAGATTTTTCCCCACTACCCGTGTTAAGCTTACTGGTCTATAATTCCATTTTCTATCTTCCCTCCAATCTTCCAGGATTGTTCCCAGTCTATAGAATCCTGGAAGATGACCACCAAAGCATTCACTATTTCTAGAGTCACTTCCTTAAGTACTCTGAGATTTTCAGGCCTTGGGGATTCATCCACCTTCAATCCCATCAATTTTCCCAGTACCATTTCTCTACTAACATTAATCTCCCTCAGAATTTTCCTCTCACTAAATCTTGCAATCTCCAACATTTCTGGCAACTGATTTGTGTTCTCTTTTGTGAAGACAAACCAAAGTATGTAATCCGTTGCTTAGCCATTTCTTTGTCCCCATTTTACATTCCCCTGTTTCTGTCTATAGGGGACCTACATTTGTTTTCACCAACCTCTTTCTTTTCATGTATCTATAGATACTCAGTGTCAGTTTTTATGTTCCCTGCAAGCTTACTTTTGTACTGTATTTTCCCCTTCTTAATCTCTTGGTCCTTTTTTGCTGAATTTTAAACCGTTCCCAATCCTCAGACTTATTTTTTTCTGGCCAATCTGTATGTTTCTTCCTTAGATTGGATACTCTCACTAATTTCCTTTGTTAGCCATGGATTGGCCCTCTTACTCATTTTACTTCTGTGCCAGAAAGGAATAAACAGTTGCTGCAGACCCCCCATGCATTCCTTGAATGTTTGCCATTGCCTATCTACTGTCATCCCTTTGAGTAACTCTCCTCAATCTATCAAGGCCAACCCACACCTCATATCTTCATAGTTTCCTCTATTAAGGTCCAAATCAACTACTTTACTCTCCATCTTGATAATACTGTCTATCTGACATCAGCACTGGGATGTTGCTGGAGATAATTATCATGGATTTCATAGTACTAGATAGAAGACATTCAACAATGTCTCACAATAGTTAAAGCACATGAGATTGCAGGTAATGTCTTGAGATGGATAGAAAGCTGGCTGGCAGCTAGGAAGCAAAGTTGGCATAAATTGGTCTTTTTCCAATTGGCAGGCAGTGATTAGTGGGGTACCACGGGGAACTGTGTTAGAACTCCAACTGTTTGTATTATATATTAATGATTTTGAAGAGGGAAGTGAATGTAATATATTCAAATTTCCTGATGATAAAAAGTTGGATGGGTGGTGTTGTAAGGTGGATGCAAAGATGTTTCAGCGTGATTCGGACAGGCTGACTGAGTGGACATATGTATGGCAGATGCAGCATAACATGGATAAATATGAGGTTATTCACTTTGGTAGCCATAATAGAAAAACAAATTATTATTTGAATAGATGTAAATTGAGGGAGGTGGATATTCAGCGAGATCTTGGTGTCATAGAATCATAGATCCTACAGTGTAGAAGGAGGCCATTCAGCCCATTGAGTCTGCACCAACCATAGTCCCACTCGGGCTCTTTCTCGTAGCCCTGACACTAAGAGGCAATTTAACATGGCCAATCAACCTAACCCGCACATCTTTGGAGCACCCAGAGGAAACCCACACAGACACAGGGAGAACATACAAACTCCACACAATGATTCAAGCAGGCAATCGAACCCAGTTCCCTGGCGATGTGAGGCATCAGTGCTAACCACTGCACCACCGTGCCTTGTCTTCATGCATCAGTTGTTGGAAGTAAACATGCAGGTATGGCAGACAGTTAAGAAGGCAAATGGTATGCTGGCCTTCACAAAGAGACGGTTTGAGTATAAGAATACGGATGTTTTGCTGCAATTGTAAGAACGTTGGTGAGACCGTATCTGGAGTACTGTGCGCAAATCAGCCTCCTATCCAGTGACTCTGTCTACACTTCCTGCTGCCTTGACAAAGCAGCCAGCATAATTAAGGACCCCATGCACCCCAGACATTCTCTCCTTCACCTTCTTTCACCAGGAAAAAAATACAAGTTTGAGGTCACGTACCAACTGACTCAAGGACACCTTCTTTCCTGCTGCCATTAGACTTTTGAATGAACCTACCTTGTATTAAGTTGATCTTTCTCTACACCCTAGCTATGACTGTAACACTATATTCTGCTCTCATTTCCTTTTCTATGAATGGGGGTATGTCTATTTGTATAGTGTGCAAGAAACAATGCTTTTCACTGTCTGCTAATATGTGAATAATAAATCAAATTATTAGAAGAAGGATGTCCTTACTATAGAGAGTGAAGAGGTTTACCATGCTAATTCCTGGGATGGTAGGTTTGTCATATGAGGGGAGACTAAGTCGGTAGGGATTATATTCATTGCAGTTTAGGAAGAGAGTAGGTTCTCTCATAGAAACTTGTAGAATTCTGATGGATTAGACAGGATAGATTCAGAATGTTCCTGATAGTGAGGGAATCCAGAACTAAGGGTCATAATTTGAGGATGAGGGGTAAAGCTTTTAGTACTGAGGTGAGGAGAAATTTCTTCACCCAGAGGATAGTGAATGTGTTGAATTCACTACCACAGAATGTAGTTGAGGGCAAAGCATTTTGTGATTTCAAGAAGAAATTAGATATAGCTCTTGGGGCTAAAGGAATCAAGGGATATGGGGGAAATCAGGATATTGAATTTGATGATCAACTATACTCAAAATGAATGGTGCAGCAGTCTCAAAGGGCCGAATGGGCTACTCCTGCCTCTAGTTTCTATTTTTCAAATAGAGTTACAAGGTTTGCAAGGCGTGCCAAATGAAGTAAATTGTTTGTGGTGAGAAATGGCTGTGGTGCTAAACAGCGCCAGGTAGAATAAGTGCAACAATGAAGGCTGAAGTGCATTTTCAATGTGGAGGGTACACTCCCAAGATGTTTTTCAATGCAAGGTTGTGTATGCTTCAGGTGTAAAAAGGGTTACTTAAAGGCATGGTGCAGAGCAAAGCAATCAGTACAGTCGGTGCATTAAAAAAAGACAGTGACTATTAGCTTAACTCCTTTATTAATTTGGATGAGGAGCTCAGCAAGGGATCAGAGTCGTTCACCCTAAACCAGCTAAACAAAATGCACCCTACAGAGATAACCTTGCTGGTAAATGGCAAAGCACTCAAAGTGGATTCATGCGAAGCGGAAATAGTCATGGGGAACATGCATTCTGTTAACTTCAAAGAAGACGCCAACCATTGAGACTAGGTGAGCCATTTTGTCTACATATACTGGAGGGACACTGCAGACTTCACATGCAGCAACAGTAACCATGGCATTTCAGACCCAGGTCGCGCTGTTGATCTTGGTAATCAATAGTCGCAAATCTTGTTTACTGGGATGATTGGTTAAAATATGGCTAAACTGGACAGGAATATTAAATCAGAGGGATCAAAGTTTTCAGGAACTGCTGTATAAATATTCTGAGGTCTTCTGAGACAAATTAGGATGTATAAGGGAACATTCTTTCTGAATAAGAGAAGCTAAAGCTAAAATCTATCTGGATCAGGAAATGACACAAAGGTTTCCAGGTCTGCCAGGTGTCTTATGCCCTTCATCAAAAGGTGGAAATCAAGCTCCAGAGGCTGGAAGATTTAAGTATCATAAAACCCATACAATTCTCCAAATGGATTGCATCCATAATCCCCATTTTGAAACGAGATTGGACAGTAAAAATTTGTAGAGATTACAAATCAACTGTCAATAGAGGAGCACGGAGAGACAGGTATCCCAACCTAGAATTGAAGATCTGTATGCTAAACTAGCAGGAGGTTTAATGTATACTAAGCAGCTGGAGTTCAATGATGACGTGCAAAGGTTGGTTCTGATCATCACATATCAGTATATTTGTATCAGTATACAAGGTTGCCTTTTGGAGTCTCATCAGCCTGAGTCATTTTCCAGCATACGATAGAGTCTCCTCTTGCAAGACATCCCCAATGTGGTTTATAGACAGATAGAATCCTACAGTGCAGAAAGAGGCCCTTTGGCCCATTGACTCTGCACCAAACACAATCCCACCCAGGCCCTACCCCCATATCCCCACATATTATACCCAATAATTCCTCTAACCTACACATCCCTGGTCACTAAGGGGCAATTTCTTAACATGGTCAATCAACCTAACCCGCACATCTTTGGACCGTGGGAGGAAACCGGAGTACCCAGAGGAAACCCACGCAGACACGAGGAGAATGTGCAAACTCTACACAGACAGTCACCCAAGCTGGGAATCAAACCCAGGACCCTGGAGCTGTGAAGCAGCAGTGCTAACCACTGTGCTACCTGGACAACTTCACCTGAAGAACAAGATCCAATTGAGAAGTAGTATGAGACAGTTTAAGATAGCACGGGTTAGGCTGAAACGAGAGAAATATACATTTCAATCAGAAACAGTTACCTATTTAGGATTCAGTGTTGTTTTTAACGGGCTACATCCTTTGGAAGAAGAAGTAAAATCATCAGGGAGGTCCCACAGCCAAAAGAAGGAGCTGAGCTGAAATCATTTCTGGGATAATAAACTACTATGGTGGATTAAAAAATGTTTCCACCATTTTAGCCCCAATTCAACTGTTAAAAAAAAACACCAAAGATGGAAATGGAGAACAGAAGGAAGATTTTGCATGAGTTAAGGCTCTGCAGTCATCTGCTTTGTTTATGCATTTTGACCTGAACAAACTCTTAATAGTAATCTGTGATGCTTCACTGCATGGAGTGGGAGCTGTTTTGTCCCTCCAGATGCCTGGCAGTGCAGAAAGGTCCATTGTCTTTGTTTCAAGAATGTTGCCCAATGCAAAGTAGAAATACTCCCAAATAGACAAGGAAAGTTAGGCTTTCATCTATGCAGCCAAAATGTTCCATCAGTATACTTATGACCGACATTTTACAATAATCTCAGGCCACAAGCCATTTTTGGGTCTATCCAGAGAAGGTAAGCTGGTACCACCAATTATCTCTGCAAGGGTGCAGAGATGGGCTCTTTTGTTAGCAGCATACAATTATACATTTTAGCATTGCCCTGGGACACATATTACATGCAGACACACTTAGTCAGTTGTCTCTGCCACAAACAGTAGCATCACCACAGGTTCCTCAAGAGATCATACTGGTTTTGTGTTTGGTAAACAGCTTGTTAGACTTGGAAAAACACAAATTTGTGGGCAGAAAGAGACCCTGTATAGGTTAAATTAAGCAAATGGTCGTGTAAGGGTGGTGGTATGAGAAGTCAGTTGTTAAAACACTGCCAAAGCAGGTCAGAAATAACATGCGAAGATGGGGTGGTATGATGGTGATCCAGCGTTAATAGTCCCACCCCAGGGAAGGCAACTCCTGTCACAAGAATTGCATGACTCTCCAGGTCATGCAGTGAATTTGCATCCATGGGAGTGGCCAGACTGACCGTGGGTAAGACTACATACAGATTTTGCTGGGCCATTTATGGGATATATGTTTCTTTTATTAGTAGACACACATTCCAAATGGTTAGATGTGCAGTTGATGAAGTCCACAACAACCATGGCCACCATTGAGAAGATAAGGAAGATATTTACCATCCATGGAATTCCAGAAGTGGTAGTGTTGGATAATGGCACATCATTCACACAGAAGAATTCCAAAAATTTTTCAAGTCCACTGGCATTCATCATGTGAGGTCAGCACCTTATCACCGAGCATCAAATAGGCTTGCAGAGTGTATAGTACAAACATTTAAGTCATCAATAATAAAAACCCTTAGACCATAAGACATAGGAGCAGAATTAGGCCACACAGCCTAATTGAGTCTGCTCTGCCATTCAATCATGGCTGATATTTTTCTCATCCCCATTCTCCTGCCTTTTCTCCATAACCCCGATTTCCTTATTAATCAAGAACCTAGCTACCTCTGTCTTAAAGACACTCAATGACCTGGCCTCCACAGCCTTCTGTGGCAAAGACTTCCAGATTCACCACTCTCTGGCTGAAGAAATTCCTCCTCATCTCTGTTTAAACGATCATCCATTTACCTGAAGTTGTGCCCTCTGGTTCTAGTTTTTCCAATAGTGGAAACATCCCCTCCACATCCAGTCTATCCAGGTCTTGCAGTACCCTATAAGTTTCAATAAAATCCCCCCTCATCCTGCTAAATCCAATGAGTACAAACCCAGAGTCCTCAACTGTTCCTCATATGACAAACTCTTCATTCCAGAGATCATTCTTGTGAAACTCCTCTGGACCCTTTTCAAGGACAGCACATCCTTCCTTAGATACACGGCCCAAAACTGCTCACAGTACTCTAAATAGTGTCTGACCAGACGCTTATACAGCCTCAGATGTACATCCCTGCTCTTGTATTTAGCCCTCTTGACATGAATGCTAATGTTGCACTTGCCTTCCTAACAGCCGACTGAACCTGCACATTAACCTTAAGAGAATAGAACATTACAGCACAAACAGGCCCTTCGGCCCAGAATCTTGAACAAAGACTCCCAAGTCCCTTTGTTTCCAATTTCCTAAGCATTTCTCCATTTAGAAAATAGTCTATACCTCTATTCCTCCTTCCAAAGTGCATAACCTCACTTTTCCACATTATATTCCATCTGCCTCTTCTTTGCCCACTCTCATAACCTGTCCAAGTTCTTCTGCAGCCCGCTTCCCCCCCTGCCCCCCCCCCCCCCCCCCCCCCGCTTCCTCAATACTACCTATCCCTGTACATACCTCTGCATCATTTGCAAAGTTGGCAACAGTGCCTTCAGTGCCTACTTCCAAATTGTTAATGTAGTTTGTGAAAAGTTGTGGTCCCAAACCACTAGTCACCAGCTGCCATCCTGAAAAACACTCCTTTATCCCCATTGATGTTACTAGTGTCTTCCATTGAAGACTGATACATAGAACACTACAGCGCAGTGCAGGCCCTTTGGCCCCCGATGTTGCGCCGACCAGTGGAACCAATCTAATGACCCTCTAACCTAAACTATTCCAATGTAATCCATATGCCTATCCACTGACCATTTGAACGCCCTTAAAGTTAGCGAATCCACAACTACTGCAGGCAGGGCATTCCACGCCCTTACTACCCTCCTTCTTTCTCCGCCTTCTGCCAGTCAGACAATCCTTTATTAGTGCTAGAATCCCTTAACACTATGGCTCTTAACATATTTAATAATTTCCTATGCAGCACCTTGTCAAAGGCCTTCTGGAAATCTAAATAAATCATGTCCACTAATTCTCCTTTATCTAAATTCCTTGTTACCTCCTAAGGAACTCTAACAGATTTGTCAGACATTACCTACCCTTGACAAAGCCATACAGACTCAGTCCTATTTTGATCTTGGGATTGATAATAGCACTTCCAGGTACTTTGTTCCTGTACTGTAATTTTTAGAGGGATATAGTCCCAAGAAGGGTATAGGATTTTAGTTAAGTTGGGCAGCATGGTCAGTGCAGGCTTGATGGGCTGGAAGGCCTGTTCCTGTGCTGTAATTTTCTTTGTTCTTTGTACTCTGCGATCTCAACTTTAATAAGACTCTAAAATTTTGCCAATGAAATCAGCCTGTAATTTCCGTATGCTGCCTCCCTCCCTTCTTAAATAGTGGTGTTACATGAGCTACTTTCCAGTTCTCTGGGACCTGCCCTGCCTCCAGTGATACCTGAAAGATCACCACCAATGCCTCCACAATTTCCTCAGCTCTCTCTTTTAGAACCCTGGAGTGTAATCCAGGTGATTTATCCACCTTCAGGCCTTCCAGTTACCCCAAAACCTTCCCCTTAGTGATGCCCATTACACTCACCTGTGCCCTCTGATTCTCCTGGAATTCTGGCAACCCACTGGTGTCTTCCACCATGAAGAGTGATGCAAAGTAACAATTCAATTCCTCTGCCATTTCTTTGTTTCCCATTATTACTTCTCCAGCCTCATTTTCCTGTGGTCCAATGTCTATTTTTGCCTCTCTCTTACCTTTTCTATATTGAAAAAAAAGCCACTTATCTTCTTTTGTATTACTTGCTTTACACATAACCAATTTTCTATTATCAGATAATACCACCCCAAACGTGACCACAGGGGTCACGGCAGCCACATTACTGATGAACATCAGTTTTAAATATAATTAGACAGGATATTCTCAAATTAGGCAGGAAAGATGGAGGCTAGACAAACGTCCTAGAAGGAAAGAAAAGCAGAGTATTTAAAGTGGAGGATGCAGTCATGGTTCAAAATTTTGCAGCAGGTCAGGCATGAGTGGCTGGTAAAATACAGAACAGAACAGTGCCAGTCTCCTATGTTGTGGGGGTCCAAGGCTGTCAGCTTAGGATACATAGAAACATAGAACATTACAGCACAGTACAGGCCCTTTGGCTCTCAATGTTGTGCCGAGCTATGTCTAATCCCAAGATCAAGCTATCCTTTCCCTATAATTCTGGAGTGCTCCATGCACCTATCCAATAACCGCTTGAGAGTTCCTAAAGTGTCCGACTCCACTATCACAGCAGGCAGTCTATTCCACACCCCAACCACTCTCTGAATGAAGAATCTACCTTGGACATCCCTCCAATATCTCCCAGCATGAACCTTATAGTTATGCCCCGTAGTGTTAACAGCTACATCCACCCGAGGAAATAGTCTCTGCACGTCCACTCTATCAATCCCTCTCATCATCTTACAAACCTCTATTAAGTTGCCTTTCATCCTCCTCCGCTCCAAAGAAAAAAGCCCCAGCTCCCTCAAACTTTCCTCATAAGACCTACCCTCCAAACCAGGCAGCATCCTGGTAAATCTCCTCTGCATGCTCTCCAATGCTTCCACATCCTTCTTAGAATGAGGTGACCAGAACTGAACACAATATTCCAAATGTGGTCTCACCAATGTCTGGTATAGTTGCAGCATAACCCCACTGCTCTTAAACTCAAACCCCCGTTAATAAACGCTAACACACTATAAGCCTTCTTCACAGCTCTATCCACTTGAGTGGCAACCTTCAGAGATCTGTCCTCAGAACCCTGCCGTTGATCCTGTAATCCGCATTCAAGTTTGTCCTACCAAAATGAATTACGCCACACTTATCAGGGTTAAACTCCATCTACCACTTTTCGGCCCAGCTCTATACACATGAAACATCTGAGGTGGAGAGCAGTAATGGACACAGTGAATACCCCGGCAATGTCTGCAGATAGTTCAAGGTTGCCAAGTCTGGCTACTGGAGTTTTGGTTGAGATTGTGGGGCCTGAGCTTTAACAGAGTCAGGAAGTCTCCAGACCTTTTGAACCATTGATGAGTTTCCTGAGGTTTTTCTGGATCTCCTTTTTGTATAAAAACCTGTGATATGCCTAATAATGTTGCTGTTTTGCCTTAAGTGTGTTTTGGATTTTAGGGGAAAGACTGTCATAGCGTGGCACATCTTGTCTATAAGTCCCACCTTCTGTTCTCTCTACCTTATTTACACAGAACTACTGATCTTCCAACTTTCCTCCTGGCTTCTATTTTAGTGGCTATAGTTCTCTCTCTCTCTCTTCTGGTGTTGTCCCCTCACTCCTCTCTCAAAAAAACCCACTGATTCCTCTGTCATTGCAAACCACCAACACATCTCAAACCTCCAAAGTCTTTAAACAAGTGTAGTCACCCAAATCTGTACCTATCTTGCCAGAAGTCCATATTTCAATCCCTCCAATCAGGTTTCTTGTCAGTTAGTATCAAAACACTTCTTATCAAAGTCAAAAATGACATCCTGTGTGGCTGTGAGAAAGATAAACTTTCCATCCTCGTCCTTATTGAGCTACCTGCAGTACACTGACCACACCAACCTTCCACCACCGGACACCAGTGGATTATGCTAGGGAGAATTTTCTATAGCAGTAGTTTCCAGTCCAACAAGAAAGGATGCACTGTTGGACTTGCCTCTTGGAAATGAGATGAGCTGAGCAGATCAAGTGTCAGCGGGAGAGAATTTAGGAGACAGTGATCAGTGTACTGTAAGGTTTAGGATGCTGATAGAAAAGTAGACAATACAGAGTAAGAATTATTTACTGGGGGAAGAGAAGGCCTCACTAAAAGATGAATGGAGCAGGGCTAGAAAGAATGGAATGAAAGATTGGTAGGAAAATCTTTAACTGAACAATGGGCTACCTTCAAAACAGAAATGGTCCCAATAAAATCAAGGTATATTCCCTTAAAAGTGAATAAATAAAACTGTACAAATGAATAAAATTGCAAATGTGCTGCTCATACCAGCTTTTATCAGCACAACAGGATGTAACAGGATGACTTTGCTCCTGAACTTGATTCGTCCAGTAAAGCCAGGAAAGAAAACTCACAAAACTTGACATAGATCCTTGAAGAGCATTACTCTCCAAAGTCAGTGATCATCATGAAATGGTTAAGGTTTCACCGAAGAAGTCAAAAGCAAAGAAAAATAATTGCTCAGTTTGTGGCAATCTTAAAAGGCTGGCACAACATTGTGAGTTTGGAGAGTCATTAGAAGTTTCTCTTCATGATCGTCTAGTTTGTGGTCTTCAAATTAAGGTTATCCGAAGAAGATTGCTTACTGAACATAGTTTCACTTTAAAGACAGCAGTAAAAATCACAACGTCAATGGAACTGGTTGCTAAAGAGGCTTCACAAGTTGGTGCAAAAATAAAGATCTACAAGTTGGGAGTTGCCTGTAAGAAGTCTAAACAGCAAAATGCATGTCACAGATGTGCCAAAACGGGTCAGTGAGTGAATGCTGGAGCAAGGATAGTCAATGTAAGAATTGTGGCAAAATGGGCTACATTGTAAAAAGATTGTTGGGCTACACCAGCTTCCCCTGAGAAGAAGATTCAGAACATGGTCCACATGTCAAGAAAGAAAAGTGCGACCTTTTCCAGATGTCAGTCCAGTGTTTGCATCACATTATAGAACATAGAACATAACAGTGCAAAACAGGCCCTTTGGCCCACGATGTTGCGCCGACCAGTTAAAAAACAATGACCCACTAACCTAAACCAAACCCTTACCATCCATAAACCTATCCATGGATCTCTTAAACGCCCCCAAACTAGGCGCATTTACAACTGCAGCAGGCAGGGCATTCCAATCCCTCACCACCCTCTGGGTAAAGAACCTACCCCTGACATCCGTCCTATAACTACCACCCCTTAATTTAAAGCTATGCCCCCTCGTGCTAGCTTTCTCCATCCGAGGAAAAAGGCTATCACTGTCCACCCTATCTAAACCTCTAATCATCTTATATGTTTCAATAAGGTCCCCTCGTAGCCGCCTTCTTTCTAACGAAAACAACCTCAAATCCCTCAGTCTCTCCTCATAGGACCTCCCCTCCATACCAGGCAACATCCTGGTAAACCTCCTCTGCACCCTCTCCAGAGCCTCCACATCCTTCCTATAATGTGGGGACCAGAACTGTACACAATACTCCAAGTGCGGCCGCACCAGAGTCTTGTACAGTTGCAACATGACGCTGCGGCTCCTAAATTCAATCCCCCTACCAATAAACACCAAGACACCGTATGCCTTCCTAACAACCCTATCTACTTGATTCCCAACTTTCAGGGATCTATGTACACATACACCTAAATCCCTCTGTTCATCCACACTATTCAGAGTCCTACCGTTAGCCCTATACTCTACACATCCGTTATTCCTGCCAAAGTTAATTACCTCACACTTTTCCGCATTAAACTCCATCCTCCATCTCTTGGCCCAACTCTGTAACTTGTCCAAGTCTTCCTGCAAACTATGACACCCTTCCTCACTATCTACCACACCTCCGACTTTGGTGTCATCAGCAAATTTACTAATCCACCCAACTATACCCTCATCCAGATCATTTATAAAAATTACAAACAGCAGTGGCCCCAAAACAGATCCCTGAGGCACACCACTCGTAACTGAACTCCATGTCGAATACTTACCATCAACCACCACCCTCTGTCTCCTATCCGCCAGCCAATTCCTAATCCAATTTCCTAGATCACCCTCAATCCCATACATCTGCAATTTCTGCAGAAGCCTTCCATGGTGAACCTTATCAAACGCCTTACTAAAGTCCATATATACCACGTCAACTGCCTTACCCCCATCCACCTCTTTGGTCACTTTCTCAAAAAACTCATCAACGGGACAACATTCGCTAACCTCCAATCTTCTGGCACTATACCGGTGACCAACGATGACCTGAAGATCAGAGCCAGAGGCTCTGCGATCGCCTCCCTTGCCTCCCAGAGAATCCTAGGATAAATCCCGTCCAGCCCAGGGGACTTATCTATTTTCAAATTCTCAAGAATATCTAGCATTGATATTGAATTATTGATAGTAAAGGCTGCATAAAACACCTAAGAAGAGGGATGCTATTTTAGAAGCACCAGATTCGAAGAATGTGATGCAATTAAGGTCCTTACTAGGGTTAGTAAATTATTATGACAAATTTTTACATAACTTAGCTACATTATTGAAGCCATTGCATTATCTATTATATGTGAAACAGTCAAGGGACTGGACAACAGAATGCCAGAAAGCATACATGGATGTCAAAGATCATTTGCAAAAGTCTTAAGTATTGGTTCATTTAATCTGTAGCTACTATTACTGTCTGCTTGCGACGCTTCACTTTATGGGGTCGGGACAGTAGTTTCCATAATCTGCTGATGTGTTCTAACACACACCAAGTTCGGTTTACTCACCGCGCCTGCACTCATATAAAGGCTGCTTAAGCATCACCTCCATTTAAAAACCTTCATCCTTCAAATCCCTCCTTACCTCGCCTGTGTACGCACGTGTGCACGCATGTGTGCATGCATCAGTGTGTACACATACATACATGTGTGCGCAATATGGAGTGTTAGGAATGTCGCACTGTGTAATAACAGATGCATATCACTGAGCTGAGACTGCACTGAGAGATGAGTGTTTGATACCGTAGAGTTTAATCTTTCTTTTACATACAGACTAAATGGCAGTGATAATTATAAAATATTAAGTGAAGCTCTTTTTCTGAAGCTTATTTTTGAACTTACAATAAACGCCTGAAAGAATAAGAGTTCAATTCAATGTTTCAGTTGTTCTTTCAAACCATCCATGCCCCTGGCTGCTACCATGCTGGAAGTGGGGTGGGGGAGAGAGAGGGGTACAGATCAACCTTGGAAAGAGCCAAGGGGGCCCCAATCTGCCTCCATGTGGATTAGCTGCACCCTCATTATCACTCCCAGTTGGAGAGGGGGAGGGGGATGGAGCAGGGAGGGGAAGGGAGGGGGATGGAGCAGGGAGGGGAAGGGAGGGGGATGGAGCAGGGAGGGGAAGGGAGGGGGATGGAGCAGGGAGGGGAAGGGAGGGGGATGGAGCAGGGAGGGGAAGGGAGGGGGATGGAGCAGGGAGGGGAAGGGAGGGGGATGGAGCAGGGAGGGGAAGGGAGGGGGATGGAGCAGGGAGGGGAAGGGAGGGGGATGGAGCAGGGAGGGGAAGGGAGGGGGATGGAGCAGGGAGGGGAAGGGAGGGGGATGGAGCAGGGAGGGGAAGGGAGGGGGATGGAGCAGGGAGGGGAAGGGAGGGGGATGGAGCAGGGAGGGGAAGGGAGGGGGATGGAGCAGGGAGGGGAAGGGAGGGGGATGGAGCAGGGAGGGGAAGGGAGGGGGATGGAGCAGGGAGGGGAAGGGAGGGGGATGGAGCAGGGAGGGGAAGGGAGGGGGATGGAGCAGGGAGGGGAAGGGAGGAGGGGATGGGGAAGGGAGGGGGATGGAGCAGGGAGGGGAAGGGAGGGGGATGGAGCAGGGAGGGGAAGGGAGGGGGATGGAGCAGGGAGGGGAAGGGAGGGGGATGGAGCAGGGAGGGGGATGGAGCAGGGAGGGGAAGGGAGGGGGATGGAGCAGGGAGGGGAAGGGAGGGGGATGGAGCAGGGAGGGGAAGGGAGGGGGATGGAGCAGGGAGGGGGATGGAGCAGGGAGGGGAAGGGAGGGGGATGGAGCAGGGAGGGGAAGGGAGGGGGATGGAGCAGGGAGGGGAAGGGAGGGGGATGGAGCAGGGAGGGGAAGGGAGGGGGATGGAGCAGGGAGGGGAAGGGAGGGGGATGGAGCAGGGAGGGGAAGGGAGGGGGATGGAGCAGGGAGGGGAAGGGGATGGAGCAGGGAGGGAAGGGGCATGGAGCAGGGAGGGAAGGGGCATGGAGCAGGGAGGGAAGGGGCATGGAGCAGGGAGGGAAGGGGGATGGAGCAGGGAGGGAAGGGGGATGGAGCAGGGAGGGAAGGGGGATGGAGCAGGGAGGGAAGGGGGATGGAGCAGGGAGGGAAGGGGGATGGAGCAGGGAGGGAAGGGGCATGGAGCAGGGAGGGAAGGGGCATGGAGCAGGGAGGGAAGGGGGATGGAGCAGGGAGGGAAGGGGCATGGAGCAGGGAGGGAAGGGGCATGGAGCAGGGAGGGAAGGGGGATGGAGCAGGGAGGGAAGGGGGATGGAGCAGGGAGGGAAGGGGGATGGAGCAGGGAGGGAAGGGGGATGGAGCAGGGAGGGAAGGGAGGGAGTAGGGGAGAGAGAGAATGAAAAGAGCGAGAAGTTATCTGTTTGTAGAATATACTGGTGAACAAGAAAGAAATACAGCAAACGTTTACTACTATCTGACTCAAAGTTTAGGAGTTGGTTTGTATCTTGAGCACGATCACAGGGTAACACTGATACTAACAGTGCATGTGGAGCAAACTGCATCATCTGCTGCTCTTTGATTTGATATAAAAGTGAACAATATAACAACAGAAAGACCTGAGCAGCAGTTAGAGAACAAAAAGCATGCAAAGCTTCTAAACTGTTGCAGTGTCACTGGTAAACAATAGGTGAACTACTTATATTTATATAAATAGAAAATCATTGGGAGGTAAGTTCTCCTTCACTCGATTCGTAATGCACAAATCTCAGGGCTATTGTGTCACGTGCTCCCTAAACACAACTACAAACAGATCAGCTGTTTCTGTGGAGCATGGTAACTGGATGGGGCCCCTTCCTTTGAATAATAACTCAATGATCTAACCATGGGCTGCAGTCTGTCCAATTCCTCTTCTGGACTGATGAAAGTTGCACGTTCCAGACACTATCAGAACACATGCCCCCAACACTCGAATGCCTTAAACGCCTACAAGGTCGGTATTTGGACTATACTAGTTAGGGAAAAGAAATGGCCGGAGTTAACAAGGATTTAATTCTGGCCCCAGTATGAATTGTGACTCTCTTTACAAATGGGCAGCATGCAACGGATATGTTTGTGAGCACAGCAAGCAGACAGGGATTGGGAAGCCTGTGCCCTTTAATCAGAGGGAGGTCAGTGCAAGGAGCATTGCAGTGTAGGCAGCTGTTAGCAATCTTCCCTTACCCCGTGTGACTCGTGATTACTACGAGTTTAAAATGCTGTAATAAGAGACTGATTGAGAAGGTGCTCAATGCCTGGATCCTATGTCCGGTGGTACAAATGCATTTCAGTAAATGTGTGATGAGCGGCTTTCATTGATGTCTAGAAACTGCAGGATGCACAATGATGTGAACCAGAAACATCCTCAGAAAATCTTCCCCTTCTTCTTGTTTTTCTCCATCGTTCTGAGGGATTAAAAAATACAGTTGATTCACTGAGTCACAACTTCCCAGGGCAAGCTGGTGTGGGACAGACACCCAATCACAACTTGGAAGAGAGTGAGCAAGGGCTGGAGATGGAGGGGTAAAAGAGTGCCCTCTCACTCACACCTTGATCACCAGTCCACCCTCCCTCTCCCCCCACCCCCACACACATAC